>NC_056450.1:29523746-29623746 GCF_018296145.1 Oncorhynchus tshawytscha | reverse complement strand
GTTTTCCCAAAACAGAATCTGTCTGTATCAGCAAAAAAAAAAAACAGTTAAGGATTACCCTAGGATTACCCTATTTTTTAAGCCATCCGAAGTGATCTCTGATTCTCAAAAGATGAGTTTGCATTAGAGCAGAACTGAAGCATGCTAGATGACTACAGTATAGAGATCATCTGCACTGGCACTGCTGTCCCCACTACAACCAAAGCCAGCATAATTGCAGCCTGTGACACTGTGTTGCTGTGTGTCTGGAACAAGCAGCCACTCAGAGCTAAGGGCTGACAACACAGAAACATGGCCTCTCTAATGATCAATAGCTATCTGGATGTTTGCCTTCCATTGTTCTCTTCTCTCGTGCTTTAATGAGAGGAACTATGGTTTCCTTAATATTGACATCGGACACGCCTTGAAAGCAAATACCTTATGAGTGGCGTCATCACATGATCACAGGAGACGTTTGATATTGTGAATGTCAACCAGACAGTTAATTGCCAGCAAATGACGAATCCGTTTCACATGCATGAGCTAGCATGGATTGAGGGCTGACAGGACTGCACCAGACTGACAACCAGAGACAACTGTCATTTTATGTAATGACATAGTGTCATACTGACTTTATGGCGTCAGTTGTCAACCCAACTCATTAATAATACTTATAAAGCTCAAACACACCCTTCTAATGATAGTGTCAAAGGGGTGTCACTCTCTCCTCTCAAGCTTCATCTCATCTGATGTGTTTCTAAGGAGATGATGTCTTTCAAAAGAGTGGAGATGGATTGATATCTCTACCAGTTGCCATGACATAATGCATCCTCTCCCCTCGTTGATTCCCTGCGCTCTTCTAAAAAAGGATTCCAAAAGGGTTCTTCGGCTGTCCCTATAGGAGAACCCTTTTTGGTTCCAGGTAGGACTCTTTTGGGTTTATTGTAGAACCCTCTGTGAAAGGGTTCTACCTGGAACCAAAGGGCGTTCTTCAAAAGGTTATTCTACAGGGACAGCCAATAGATAGCACCTTTTTATCAATCCCATATCCCCTGTTGGTTCTGCTACAGGAGAACATGTTCCGACTTCACTTGCCTGAGAATGAACTCAGATGACATGTTAAATATACTGCTTCAGTAAGAGCACACAGTGAGCTAAGGATCATATGGCTAAGGTGGTCAGCCAGCAGTGTACCAGGGCAGGGCTGCTGGACTCCTCTCTGCGGCAGTAAACTGGCTAAAGTAGGAGAGAGTCAGGGGTCTTGTAACCCTCTCTAGGGGGCTGGGTTTGGCTGGGCAGGCAGACACAGTTCCAGATTAATGCTGGATCTGATACAGAGGGAAGGATGGAAGTAGGAAGTCCCCCCTGTGCCGAGGCTTGACCCCTCCCGTTAGAAGTGACAGAGACTTTGAGAGATAAAACAGGGGTCTAAGTGACAGAGAAGGAGACAGAGACGCTGAGATATCAAACACTGGTCTTTAATTTCAAGCCTCTTGTTTCTTTGCAGCCTCGTGTCTCTCTCTATCTCGCTTGCTCTCTTTCTCTCTCTCCCCCCTCTGTGGAGAGAAAGTCAAAAGCAGCCATGCTCAAGTAACGTTTTCATTCTTGAGGGTGAACTGAATGTCTTCGACTGAGTGTTTATTTCTAGAGTATAGAGTATATTTATATATAGAGTATAGAGTATATTTGTATATTTATATATATATATATATATATATATATATATATATTCTAGAGTATAGACTTATATTCCACTTTGCTGAAAAAGCTTCACAGTTTTCATAGGGGCTTACAATATATTGTTAATACTGATCAAACTTAAATAACTACTAGCCCTTTCCTGCAGTCAAATGACATAGTGGCCTCATGGGTGGAACGTTATTAATGTTATTTGCCAGCAGCATACCATCCTGCATCCCACTGCTGGCTTGCTGTTGAAGCTAAGCAGGGTTTTTTATTATTTTCTTTTTTTACCTTTATTTTACTAGGCAAGTCAGTTAAGAACAAATTCTTATTGTCAATGACGGCCTAGGAACAGTGGGTTAACTGCCTGTTCAAGGGCAGAAAGACAGATTTTGTACCTTGTCAGCTCGGGGATTTGAACTTGCAACCTTTCGGTTACTAGTCCAATGCTCTAACCACTAGGCTACACTGCCGCCCCAAGGTTGGTCCTGGTTGGTCCCTAGATGGGGGACCAGATGCTGTTAGAAGTGGTGTTGGGGGGCCAGTTGGAGGCAATCTTTCCTCTGGTCTTAAAAAAATATCCCAATGCCCCAGGGCAGTGATTGGGGACATTGCTCTGTGTAGAGTGCCGTCTTTTGGATGATATGTGAAACAGTTGTCCTGACTCTCTGTGGTCACTAAAGATCCCATGGCACTTATCGTAAGAGTAGGTGTGTTAACCCTGGTGAACTGGCTAAATTCCCAATCTGACCTTCATACCATCATGGCCACCTAATCATCCCCAGCTTCCAATTGGCTCATTCATCTCCCCTGTAACTATTCTCCAGATTGTTGCTTTAAATGAGAATGTGTTCTTATCAACTTACCTGGTAAAACAATCTAGTTATATATAATCATATTTTTCATAATTAATAAACATGAATTATTCATTTATTTTAATGTCAACAATCCGGTGATTCTATGTCAAACGATTTTGTTATATTTCAATCTTCTGTGATGTATATGAAGTGTAAATTTGGATGCAAACTCAAAATTTAATACATTTCAATTATATATCTGACATGGTACAGGTGTCTTCTTTTTTTAAGCCCATAACCATGTGTGTGAGCTGCATACTTTTGTTTCAAAGTATATTTGTTTAAGATTACTTGGTGCTTATCAAAGATGTGACAGATAAAAGCAGCTGTCCCGCCATCCCTCGACACTGATTGACCCTGATTTAGCCCACTGCAGTACAAGGTTTAAAGAGACTGGCCTCAGTTTTACATACGCATTTGATTTGACCCATTCCAGCCGGTTGCTTAAGTACGCATTCCTCCAAATATGCGGAATATGTCTGGGCATGGCCCTGACATCGCTGAAGGCTGTGTACAGCTGCAGCTACAGACATGCTGCTGACACAGAACATATCAAATAAGGTTTGGTTGTGTGAAATAGGTTCTTTTGACTTGTGTTTACCAAATGGTGGATCAGGATCTGGACAACCTGTTGGGTTGTACCTTTAAGGTTCCATTCCATCACTTTCAGTGTGTACCTATGGTACCCAATTGTACCTATGAAAGCCAAAGACAAATTGTACCTATGAAAGCCAAAGACAAATTGTACCTATGAAAGCCAAAGACAAATTGTACCTATGAAAGCCAAAGCCAAAGACAACATCAAATCATCACCAACCTCACTTTGTGTGGCAGATTATCTGTTCCAAAAGTCAACCCTGTCTGAATGAACTCTCCCCCTTTATCGTTTGGCTTTTGATTACCCTGTCTCTCCTTCATAATTAGAGCCTTTACCCTTTCCCTCATGTTTGGACCCTACTGCAACACAAAGACAGGCCCGGCATTTTGATGGGTATGAATGATATCAGAGGAAATGGAGGAAGCGTGTTCCCTATAGACCTCATTAGGGTTTGGAGTGGACGAATGGTGCCATTAGAACCTAAGTGTCTGTCTGACCACTGTTGTTTGCTGAAGAGAAGCTGGTTGGGTTGGGTACTCTGCTCTCTCTATAAAATAGGGAGGCGTATACTTTTCTGTTGGTTAATGTGGTGCCGAGGTATCTCTGACCCTCGGAAATAGCGTTGGCAGTACTACATCATTTAAAACATGAATTATGAATATATTTAATGTTCTTGCTCTAACAATGGCAATGTTGATTTTATTTGAACTTTTTTTTTTTTACATTAACTCACTAGTTGTGCTTTTATTCAGTAATTCATCTTCAGGTTCTGGATTAATTCTGTCAATTCAGTTAACTCTAGAGGTTAATTGATATTGGGTTATTTTCAATTAATCCCTTGAAATGACTGAAATGGGATTGAAATAGAATTGATCCCTTCCAGCCCTAGTGTTGCTTATCTGCAGTACTAAAGGCAGTTTGGCAGTTGCTGTGGCCCCTTTCCCTTCTAATATCTCAACAGCTGAGGACCTTGTGATCAAAGCCTATCCTCTCCCTTGTTAAATGTGGACACCCTCTCCCTTTGTGTGTTTGTGTGTGTGGTGGTGGTGCGGGGGTGTTATCATGTACAGTTGAAGTTGGAAGTTTACATACACTTCGGTTGGAGTCATTAAAACTCGTTTTTCAACCACTCCACAACATTTTTTGTTAACAAACTATAGTTTTGGCAAGTTGGTTAGGACATCTACTTTTTTTTACAACAATTGTTTACAGACAAATTATTTCATTGTATCTAAATTCCAGTGTGTCAGAAGTTTACATACACTAAGTTGACTGTGCCTTTAAACAGCTTGGAAAATTCCCGAAAATTATGTAATGTCTTTAGAAGCTTCTGATAGGGTCAATTGGAGGTTTACCTGTGGATGTATTTCAAGGCCTACCTTCAAACGCAGTGCCTCTTTGCTTGACATCATGGGAAAATCTAAAGAAATCAGCCAAGACCTCAGAAAAAAATTGTAGACCCAGTCTGGTTCATCCTTGGGAGCAATTTCCAAACGCCTGAAGATACCACGTCCATCTGTACAAACAATAGTACGCAAGTATAAACACCATGGGACCACGCATCCGTCATACCGCTCAGGAAGGAGACGTATTCTATATCCTAGAGATTAACGTACTTTGGTGTGAAAAGTGCAAATCAATCCCAGAACGACAGCAAAGGACCTTGTGAAGATGCTGGAGGAAATGGGTGCAAAAGTATCTATATATCTCAAAAGTAAACAAAGTATCTCAAAAGTATCAACAGTAAAACAAGTCCTATATCAACATAACCTGAAAGGCTGCTCAGCAAGGAAGAAGCTACTGCTCCAAAACTACCATAAAAAGCCAGACTATGGTTGCAACTGCACATGGGGACAAAGATCGTACATTTTGGAGAAATGTCCTCTGGTCTGATGAAACAAAAATAGAACTGTTTGGCCATAATAACCATCGTTATGTTTGGAGGAAAAAGGAGGACACTTGCAAGCCGAAGAACACCATCCCAACCGTGAAGCACGGGAGTGGCAGCATCATGTTGTGGGGATGCTTTGCTGCAGGAGGGACTGGTGCACTTCACAAAATAGATAGCATCATGAGGAGAAAAAGTATGTGGATATATTGAAGCAACATCTCAAGACATCAGTCAGGAAGTTAAGGTCTTCCCAATGGACAATGATCGCAAGCATACTTCCAAAGGTGTCGCAAAATGGCTTAAGGACAACAAAAGGTATTGGAGCGGCCATCACAAAGCCCTGACCTCAATCTCATAAAAAATTTGTGGGCAGAACTGAAAAAGCGTGTGCGAGCAAGGAGGCCTACAAACCTGACTCAGTCGGCTTTCTATTCTGCAACAAAGCCTCCTTCACTCACGCCGCCAAACTTACCCTAGTAAAACTGACTATCCTACCGATCCTCGACGATGTCATCAACAAAATTGCTTCCAACACTCTACTCAGCAAACTGGATGCAGTTTATCACAGTGCCATCCGTTTTGTCACTAAAGCACCTTATACCACCCACCACTGCGACTTGTATGCTCTAGTCGGCTGGCCCTCGCTACATATTCGTCGCCAGACACACTGGCTCCAGGTCATCTACAAGTCCATGCTAGGTAAAGCTCCGCCTTATCTCAGTTCACTGGTCACGATGGCAACACCCATCCGTAGCACGCGCTCCAGCAGGTGTATCTCACTGATCATCCCTAAAGCCAACACCTCATTTGGCCGCCTTTCGTTCCAGTTCTCTGCTGCCTGTGACTGGAACGAATTGCAAAAATCGCTGAAGTTGGAGACTTTTATCTCCCTCACCAACTTCAAACATCTGCTATCTGAGCAGCTAACCGATCGCTGCAGGTGTACATAGTCTATCGGTAAATAGCCCACCCATCTTTACCTACCTCATCCCCATACTGTTTTTATTTATTTACTTTTCTGCTCTTTTGCACACCAATATCTCTACCTGTACATGACCATCTGATCATTTATCACTGCAGTGTTAATCTGCAAAATTGTAATTATTCGCCTACCTCCTCATGCCTTTTGCACACAATGTATATAGACTCCCCTTTTTTTCTACTGTGTTATTGACTTGTTAATTGTTTACTCCATGTGTAACTCTGTGTTGTCTGTTCACACTGCTATGCTTTATCTTGGCCAGGTCGCAGTTGCAAATGAGAACTTGTTCTCAACTAGCCTACCTGGTTAAATAAAGGTGAAATAAAATAAAAATACAAATTTAAAAGTTACACCAGCTCAGTCAGGAGGAATGGGCCAAAATTCACCCAACTTATTGTGGGAAGCTTGTGGAAGGCTAACCGAAACACTTAAATAAAAGCTGAAATAAATCCTTCTCTCTACTATTATTCTGACATTTCACATTCTTAAAATAAAGTGCTGATCCTAACTGACCTAAGATAGGGAATCTTTACTCTGATTAAATGTCAGGAATTGTGAAAAATTGAGTTTAAATGTATTTGGCTAACAGACTTCAACTGTATGTGTGGGTGTGTACGCGTGTGGTGTGTGTGAACAGTGAAGTGGTCTACCTTGCGCCCTCTGCCCTTACACAACTTGTGTATGCAAGTTGACACCCTTTCCTCTCTGTGTGTCTAAGAGGGAAACCCTATCTTATCCCTCTGGATACCCTATACCCCTCACCCTTTATATGTACAGTATGCAGAGGGAACCCTGTTTCTTTTCTCTCCAAGGTGATGAGGTATGTCCCCATTCCTCACTCCCTCTGTTCCCCCTCTGTCCCCCTTGGCTTAGGCCCAGATCCAGAACCATGCCCAGGCCTGCTGTTGTGTCGCTGTGTTGGTACCATCCTAGTCTCAGAACTGGTGTCCAATCGGTGAGACAAGTTGGTCAAACACCATTCTTTTCATCTTCAGCAGTCTCTCAGGACACTCCTGGAAACACAGACAGAGAGAAAACAATCAGTGTTGAGGGATGGCAGAACAGCTGCTTTTATCTGTCACATCTTTGATGTGCGCTCCAAGAAAGGAGAGAAGAAAAAACAATGCAACAAAGACATTTTGAACTTTTTGTTAAAGGGGCCTAAAAATGAGTAGTTATACTTGTTAGTGTTATAACCAAGAGGAAAGTAACATGTATTTGGGGGTTCTTGGAATGTGTTTATGATATTATTACTTTTTACTTTTTTTGTGAATATTGAGATCCTCCCAAGTAATGAATCACAATTGAACAAATCATCAGACTGTCCAATTAGAAAGAGCAACACTACTGTGTGAGGTTCAACGAACATACAGAGACAGACCTACAGGACTGTCTACAGGACAAGCTGCCTCTGCCTTGTCCTCACCATGCAGTGCAGTCTGGTACCTCTCTAATTCCCCTGCCCTGAGTAGAACTGAGTTTTAATTTAGAACAGAGGGGCTTTGTTCATTCTGGAACACTGGTGCTTGGGATTCTGAGAATGGGTTAGTTCAGAGGCTCATCACACCGCCCCTTCGCCTCACAGACATATAACACGTGCCTTGTTATCAGCCCAGAGAGCAGCACATAATGATCCCTCCAACCATTCTCCTAATGCAATAAAGTGCTAACTTTTTAGCCGTGCCCTACAGCATAATGGAGTTAGCGCGCCGTTACGTAAATGTGTGTGTCATGATAATCAGATGTGTTTTGGAGCATGATGCACGCAGGAGTAAACTCTGCATTTTGTCTCTTTCAAAGATAAGAGAGGAAATGTTTGCTTTTCAGTTCATCTGTGGTCAGCACTTGGGCCACTATTTTGTGTAACATCTTGGACATAATTGTGTGAGGCTTTAATATAAAGGAGTAAATTACCCTAGATAATGTTGTCAAGTCAATCCAGTGTGTCTCTTTAAAAGCAGATAAAGTTGTTTCTAGCCCAGTTCATATCTTATCACCGCCACTCTGCTTTGCTCTCTGGCCGTCGCTGACAGGCCAGCATTGCAAGGCTGTGCCGTGGTAATTAATCGGACACCACAGGCTTAGGCAAGTAGCAGCCAAGCTACCACATGATAGTCAGAGAGGGATGGCATGTTAGGTTTAAAGAGCCTCTGCATGCATACTGTACATAAATAAACAGATAGCTAGCAGCCCATGCTATTAAACCTGTCTAGAAGGGGCCTCTGAGGAATAGCATTTTATCAAACAGCAGACTCCTTTTGATTAACCATGATCTCCAGACATATGACATACTCTAACCTGCCTGCACAAAAACAACATGGACACTTACAAAAATTCACCCCCACATGCCGCCCTAAAACATTTTGAAAAATGTATGAAGCGATGTGAAGAGGCAGGTTAAGAAACAAGGAACCTGCTTGAAGCCGGAGGGAGCGATTGTGTTCCTCAGTGATGTCTTAATCAGTAGGCCAGCAGCAGCATACCTGGTGTTGAAGGCTAGGTGGAATGCACTTGGCTGACGGTCAGCAGCGTTCCTATTAAAACAAGTGGCCTTGAACAAACAGGGACGATGGGATATGCGAGCCACTCTACAGGGGACAAGTGCAGAACAGAATCCATATGCAGGCGACTGCAGCGTCAGCTGGACTGCTCTGACTTACTCAAAAAACATCATACAAATTAGATGTATCATTATTAGTGTTAGTGCAGAGGGCTGGGGCTATGTGTGTGTGCATGTGGACTGCTGTACAGTGCCAGAGTTTGGGTCGATTCTAATTCATTTCAGGAAATGAATACAATTTCATACATCACTTGAAAATACCAATAGAAAAAACATGGGCAATTTCCATTTACTACTTCCTGAAATGGCTGTGTCTGGAATGGCATTGAGTGAATTACTCTGGAGAATAACTGATGAAGATGATTTATCAAAATTACCCAAATATTATGTGGTAATTTTGCAGCTCTTCATTTGCTCTTAGGGATTGTGCGCTTAGTTTGATTACTTCTACTGGTGCAGAAGCCAGCTATTTATATAACAAACCCTGTACTTACTCTGTCTGGGCTGACAACAGTCAGAATCCACCATAAATCAAGAGGAAACGTAAATATCTCCATAAGCTAATTATACACCCTGTGTGCCTAGACTGCCGAGCACCCAGGTGACTCACAATATGTCACAAGAACTGACATGCACGCAGTGTACCCAGTAGTGCACTGTCATACTGAATTCAGTGGAAAGGTGTCTCATTGGAAACTGATGTGGTGAACATGTTCAAATCTCTGCACCATCCATCTTACCCCTTTCTTTCTCACTGGTGCTGAAGCTTATCTATTTCTGTGTACAACAGCCTAGTCTTCACATTGTTGGAGCACATCACAGTACAGCACAGCACAGTTTTTTAATAAGCTGAAGAACTGAAACAACTGCAAGCTGTAATCTAATTAAATGCACTTTTTGAAACCAAAGTGCCATTGTAACCTACAATTAAAACGTTTGAAAGGAACAATCGTCGCATAACCCATGTATGCAAGGAAACCAGGCCATTGTGTGCTGTCATTCTCCAACCTCTCTGATTATAGGGAAGTCGGCTGCCAGTTAATCATGGGCCAGTCAGTCTCATCCTGTACTCACTAACACCCACTCGTTGTCTATTAGGGCCCAATCTCCCCGCTAGCCAGAGTGGCCTGGAACCCTGCAGCTGACAGCAGCACTGCTGGGAGTCAATAGCCTGCTCACACATTATTTCTTCATTATTCTGACTTTCATGCTGACTCGATTAATCCACAGATAAAAGGGGAAACAGAGTTAGTTTCTAGCAGACATCAGGCTTCCTCTTCTTTGGACTTTATATGGCGGTTGGCAACCAACTTTAAGGTGCCTTAGCACCAACAACTGGACTGGAGTGTGGACCTCAGTTCATCTTTCAATCACCCACTTGGGTATATGCTCCTAAAAACCAATGAGGAGATGGGCGAGGCGGGACTTGCAGTGCGTCAAGCGTCGCAAATAGATCCAAGTTCAAGCGCGCGAGCAGTGTGGGTGCAATGATTGAATAACATGTATGTGTAAATGTATTTTGCAACTTGACATGAGCAGTGTTGTCAGAATGTTAGTTATGGATGACCACCAATTTACAATTACCTCAGAAGGATGGGACATTGCTGCTTCATTATCAGTGGGTTGAGATATATTGCTTTAATGTGCACATTGATGGGCAAACCTTACATTCAACAGGATATTGTGAACTTGTTTGAGCTTTATGCTGTCCTCAATGCCCTGTTCAACTAGTTCATAATGGTAACCTTAGAGATAGACATCAGTCTGCATACTGTACTCACTTTCTGTGAAGCTCACAATGCAGGTGTTCAGTGGGTTAGACCTTGAACAGCTACAGAAAGCACAATGGCCATGGAGCAGGACTCACTGAGAGTGACTGATTTGAATTTAACACTCTGAATTCAGATTCTGTTTCAAGCATCCTGCATTGTGAGATTGAGATGGGATGGTGGCTCTGTCTTGTCATGCAAACAGGAGATTTATCCATTGACTTCCTATTGCAAAGTGACATGCTAGTTGATATCACATCATTAAGATGTTGAGGTAAAACATCACAACAAATGAGTAAGAGTGTTTGTATTGAAATCTAGTTGTATTGATACGAAACAGATATCAAGTCTAACAAATGGCATTTCCTTTACTTTGTCTCAGCAGAGCTTTGAAGGACTGGGGAGTGACAGAGAAGAGAGAGAGCAACAGTCTTCATCTGACAGCGTGACCATTGGATGAGCCTTGTTCATGCGTCTCCCTGTGTGCAACTCCCACATCACTATGAACTGTGAGCAGGACTTCGGAGACGGGGGCCTGGGTGTGACCCTTACACTCCGACTGCTCATGCACGGCAAGGTACAGTTTGAGTGGATGGGAATAACTGGGAATATATAAGAGTAATTGTATGGGAATAACTGTAGGTATATAGGAATGAATGCTTAGGGATTAGTTAAAGTATTCGGATTCAAATGTTGGATTTTAAGAATATAATTTTGTAATATGATTTCCCTCCTGACTCGTGCTCCTGCTCTTCTTTGTAGAATGTAAATAATATACAGTTGAAGTCAGAAGTTTACATACACTTAGGTTGGAGTCATTAAAACTAGTTTTCAACCACTCCACAAATTTCTTGTTAACAAATTATAGTTTTCAAGTCAGTTAGGACATCTACTTTGTGCATGACACAAGTAATTTTTCCAACAATTGTTTACAGACAGATGATTTCACTTATAATTCACTGTATCACAATTACAGTGGGTCAGAAGTTTACATACACTAAGTTGACTGTGCCTTTAAACAGCTTGGAAAATTCCATAAAATTATGTCATAGCTTTAAAAGCTTCTGATAGGCTAATTGACATAATTTGAGTCAATTGGAGGTGTACCTGTGGATATATTTCAAGGCCTACCTTCAAACTCAGTGCCTCTTTGCTTGAGATCATGGGAAAATCAAAAGAATCAGCCAAGACTTCTGAAAAATAATTGTAGACCTTGACAAGTCTGGTTCATCCTTGGGAGCAATTTCCAGGTGCCTGAAGGTACCACGTTCATCTGTACAAACAATAGTACGCAAGTATAAACACCATACTGTTGTCATACCACTCAGGAAGGAGACGTGTTCTGTCTCCTAGAGATGAACGCATTTTGGTGCGAAAAGTGCAAATCAATCCCAGAACAACAGCAAAGGACCTTGTGAAGATGCTGGAGGAAACAGGTAGAAAAGTATCTATATCCACAGTGAAATGAGTCCTTTATCACCATAACCTGAAAGGCCGCTCAGCAAGGAAGAAGCCACTGCTCCAAAACCACCATAAAAAGCCAGACTACGGTTTCCAACTGCACATGGGGACAAAGATCGTACTTTTTGGAGAAATGTCCTCTGGTCTGATGAAATAAAAATAGAACTGTTTGGCCATAATGACCATCGTTGTGTTTGGAGGAAAAAGGGGGAGGCTTGCAAGCCGAAGAACACCATTCCAACCGTGAAGCATGGGGGTGGCAGCATTAGGTTGTGGGGGTGCTTTGCTGCAGGAGGGACTGGTGCACTTCAAAAATAGATGGCATCATGAGGAGGAAAATAATGTGGATATATTGAAGCAACATCTCAAGACATCAGTCGGGAAGTTAAAGCTTGGTCGCAAATGGGTGCTCCAAATGGACAATGACCCCAAGCATACTTCCAAAGTTGTGGCAAAATGGCTTAAGGACAACAAAATCAAGGTATTGGAGTGGCCATCACAAAGCCCTGACCTCAATCCCATAGAAAATTTGTGGGCAGAACTGAAAAAGCGTGTGCGAGCAAGGAGGCCTAAAAACCTGACTCAGTTACACCAGCTCTGTCAGGAGGAATGGGCCAAAATTCACCTAACTTATTGTGGGAAGCTTGTGGAAGGCTACCCGAAACATTTGACCCAAGTTGAACAATTTAAAGACAATGCTACCAAATACTAATTGAGTGTATGTAAACTTCTGACCCACTGGGAATGTGATGAAAGAAATAAAAGCTGAAATAAATCCTTCTCTCTACTATTATTCTGACATTTCACATTCTTAAAATAAAGTGATGATCCTACCTGACCTAAGACAGGGAATGTTTACTAGGATTAAATGTCAGAAATTGTGAAAACTTAGTTTAAATGTATTTGGCTAAGGTGTATGTATAAACTTCCGACTTCAACTGTACATGCGAGATTTGGTTAAGACAGTATACTGATAATACAGTGCATTTGGAAAGTGTTCAGACCCCTTTACTTTTCCACATTTTGTAACGTTACAGCCCTTTTATAAAATGAATTAAATAGTTTTTATCCTTAATCATGGTAGCATCCACATTAATGTAGAAGTGTTTAGAAACAGTCTATTCTTATCCAGGCTGTATCACATCCAGCCGTGATTGGGAGATCCATAGGGCGGGGCACAATTGGCCCAGCGTCGTCCAGGTTTGGCCTGGGTAGGCCTTCATTGTAAATAAGAATTTGTTCTTAACTGACTTGACTAGTTAAATAAAGGTTACATTAAAAAAAATGTTTTACAATAAAAGTAAATGAACTATTTACCATCCATTTCTATTGGGCACCAAATCATCTGAAACCCAACCTATTCAAACGGCAAATGCATCCAACAAGTTTGTAGAGTCACAAGCTTGGTGTAAAAATTGCATGCTAGGAATATGGGACCAAATACTAAATCTTGTAATACTTTAATACACATAAGTGAATTTGCCCCAATACTTTTGGTCCCCTAAAATAGGGGAACTATATACAAAAATTGCTGTAATATATAAACGGTTCACCAGATATGGATGAATATACCCTCAAATTAAACCTGACAGTCTGCACTTTGACCTCATAGTCATTGTATCATTTCAAATCCAAAGAGTCAAAAGAACAAAAAAATGTGTCACTGTCCCAGTACTTTTGGAGCTCACTGTATGTCGATTTAGCACAAAGAAAAAGACGCTGTTGGTGATAGGAGTCTCTGGAAAGTAGAGGTAGATATTTCTCAGAATCTTGTATTTCTTTAATTCAGGAATCTATATTTTTTTTATCCCCTGGTATTTTTAGGAAGTTGGCAGCATCATAGGCAAGGTAAGAAGGCTTATCTTTTTCTTCTATCATATAAATGTTATTTAAAACTCATATCTGAAGAGATACAGTATTCAGAGGGGCTTTCTGATCCAAGACATGCTGTTATCACAAGGGATGCCTATTTTCAGATCAATTAAGACATTTTCTAGAATTAGATTAATATTGTACTAACACAAGTGATGGGAATTATCCTCTATTAAAAATAGACGCTTCACACCATGCCATTTTGAAAGTGTTCATAAACCAATCTATGTGGAATGATTTTTCTATGTCTTTCCATTCTACTGTAAAAGCACAACAGACATAAGGCCTCCTGACACACAATTTTCTGACTGTAAATGTAATTGCCTTAAACCAACCCACTTCAGACCTCTCTATCCTCTAATGTAATACAGTAATCCATCAAACAGAAACATTAGTGCATTGACTGCAAACCTCCGGTTGAAACGGAGCTCCGAAAGGCATATTACTGTCAGCCCATTTAGTGTCTGCTATAGGACGGGGTGTAGGCCGATCTTTCCCAGTTTAGTGTCTACTAGGAAGAGTGTAGGCTGCTCTTCATCAGTTTAGTGTCTACTAAGAGGAGTGTAGGCCGCTCTTTACCAGGTTAGTGTCTACTAGGAGGGGTGTAGGCCGCTCTTTACCAGTTTAGTGTCTACTAGGAGGAGTGTAGGCTGCTCTTTACCAGTTTAGTGTCTACTAGGAGGAGTGTAGGCTACTCTTTACCAGTTTAGTGTCTACTAGGAGGAGTGTAGGCCGCTCTTTACCAGTTTAGTGTCTACTAGGAGGAGTGTAGGCTGCTCTTTACCAGTTTAGTGTCTACTAGGAGGAGTGTAGGCTACTCTTTACCAGTTTAGTGTCTACTAGGAGGAGTGTAGGCTGCTCTTTACCAGTTTAGTGTCTACTAGGAGGAGTGTAGGCTGCTCTTTACCAGTTTAGTGTCTACTAGGAGGAGTGTAGGCTGCTCTTTACCAGTTTAGTGTCTACTAGGAGGAGTATAGGCCGCTCTTTACCAGTTTAGTGTCTACTAGGAGGAGTGTAGGCTGCTCTTTATCAGTTTAGTGTCTACTAGTTGGAGTGTAGGCTGCTCTTTATCAGTTTAGTGTCTACTAGTTGGAGTGTAGGCTACTCTTTACCAGTTTAGTGTCTACTAGTTGGAGTGTAGGCTGCTCTTTACCAGTTTAGTGTCTACTAGGTGGAGTGTAGGCTACTCTTTACCAGTTTAGTGTCTACTAGTTGGAGTGTAGGCTGCTCTTTACCAGTTTAGTGTCTACTAGGAGGAGTGTAGGCTACTCTTTACCAGTTTAGTGTCTACTAGTTGGAGTGTAGGCTACTCTTTATCAGTTTAGTGTCTACTAGGAGGAGTGTAGGCTGCTCTTTATCAGTTTAGTGTCTACTAGTTGGAGTGTAGGCTACTCTTTACCAGTTTAGTGTCTACTAGTTGGAGTGTAGGCTACTCTTTACCAGTTTAGTGTCTACTAGTTGGAGTGTAGGCCGCTCTTTATCAGTTTAGTGTCTACTAGGAGGAGTGTAGGCTGCTCTTTACCAGTTTAGTGTCTACTAGGAGGAGTGTAGGCTACTCTTTACCAGTTTAGTGTCTACTAGTTGGAGTGTAGGCTACTCTTTATCAGTTTAGTGTCTACTAGGAGGGGTGTAGGCTGCTCTTTACCAGTTTAGTGTCTACTAGGAGGAGTGTAGGCTACTCTTTATCAGTTTAGTGTCTACTAGGAGGGGTGTAGGCTACTCTTTACCAGTTTAGTGTCTACTAGGAGGAGTGTAGGCTGCTCTCTACCAGTTTAGTGTCTACTAGGAGGAGTGTAGGCTGCTCTCTACCAGTTTAGTGTCTACTAGGAGGAGTGTAGGCTGCTCTCTACCAGTTTAGTGTCTACTAGGAGGAGTGTAGGCTGCTCTTTACCAGTTTAGTGTCTACTAGGAGGAGTGTAGGCTGCTCTCTACCAGTTTAGTGTCTACTAGGAGGAGTGTAGGCTGCTCTCTACCAGTTTAGTGTCTACTAGGAGGAGTGTAGGCTGCTCTCTACCAGTTTAGTGTCTACTAGTTGGAGTGTAGGCTGCTCTTTATCAGTTTAGTGTCTACTAGTTGGAGTGTAGGCTGCTCTCTACCAGTTTAGTGTCTACTAGTTGGAGTGTAGGCTGCTCTTTATCAGTTTAGTGTCTACTAGTTGGAGTGTAGGCTGCTCTTTACCAGTTTAGTGTCTACTAGTTGGAGTGTAGGCTGCTCTTTATCAGTTTAGTGTCTACTAGTTGGAGTGTAGGCTGCTCTTTACCAGTTTAGTGTCTACTAGGAGGAGTGTAGGCTGCTCTTTATCAGTTTAGTGTCTACTAGGAGGGGTGTAGGCTGCTCTTTACCAGTTTAGTGTCTACTAGGAGGGTGTAGGCTGCTCTTTACCAGTTTAGTGTCTACTAGTTGGAGTGTAGGCCGCTCTTTACCAGTTTAGTGTCTACAGTTTAGGAGGAGTGTAGGCCGCTCTTTACCAGTTTAGTGTCTACTAGGAGGAGTGTAGGCTACTCTTTACCAGTTTAGTGTCTACTAGGAGGAGTGTAGGCTGCTCTTTACCAGTTTAGTGTCTACTAGGAGGAGTGTAGGCTGCTCTTTACCAGTTTAGTGTCTACTAGTTGGAGTGTAGGCTACTCTTTACCAGTTTAGTGTCTACTAGGAGGAGTGTAGGCTGCTCTTTACCAGTTTAGTGTCTACTAGGAGGAGTGTAGGCTGCTCTTTACCAGTTTAGTGTCTACTAGTTGGAGTGTAGGCTGCTCTTTATCAGTTTAGTGTCTACTAGGAGGAGTGTAGGCTGCTCTTTATCAGTTTAGTGTCTACTAGGAGGAGTGTAGGCTACTCTTTACCAGTTTAGTGTCTACTAGTTGGAGTGTAGGCTACTCTTTATCAGTTTAGTGTCTACTAGGAGGGGTGTAGGCTGCTCTTTACCAGTTTAGTGTCTACTAGGAGGAGTGTAGGCTACTCTTTACCAGTTTAGTGTCTACTAGGAGGAGTGTAGGCTGCTCTTTACCAGTTTAGTGTCTACTAGTTGGAGTGTAGGCTGCTCTTTATCAGTTTAGTGTCTACTAGGAGGAGTGTAGGCTGCTCTCTACCAGTTTAGTGTCTACTAGGAGGTAGGTTGCTCTCTACCAGTTTAGTGTCTACTAGTTGGAGTGTAGGCTGCTCTTTACCAGTTTAGTGTCTACTAGTTGGAGTGTAGGCTGCTCTTTACCAGTTTAGTGTCTGTCTACTTTACCAGTTTAGTGTCTACTAGTTGGAGTGTAGGCTGCTCTTTACCAGTTTAGTGTCTACTAGTTGGAGTGTAGGCTGCTCTTTACCAGTTTAGTGTCTACTAGGAGGGTGTAGGCGCTCTTTACCAGTTTAGTGTCTACTAGTTGGGTGTAGGCCGCTCTTTACCAGTTTAGTGTCTACTAGTTGGAGTGTAGGCTGCTCTTTACCAGTTTAGTGTCTACTAGTTGGAGTGTAGGCTACTCTTTACCAGTTTAGTGTCTACTAGGAGGAGTGTAGGCCACTCTTTACCAGTTTAGTGTCTACTAGGAGGAGTGTAGGCTGCTCTTTACCAGTTTAGTGTCTACTAGTTGAGTGTGCTCTTTACCAGTTTAGTGTCTACTAGGAGGAGTGTAGGCTGCTCTTTACCAGTTTAGTGTCTACTAGAGGAGTGTAGGCTACTCTTTACCAGTTTAGTGTCTACTAGTTGGAGTGTAGGCTACTCTTTACCAGTTTAGTGTCTACTAGTTGGAGTGTAGGCTACTCTTTACCAGTTTAGTGTCTACTAGTTGGAGTGTAGGCTGCTCTTTACCAGTTTAGTGTCTACTAGTTGGAGTGTAGGCTGCTCTCCATCAGTTGTGTGTACTAGGAGGGGTGTAGGCTAGTCTTTTCCAGTTTAGTGTCTTCTAGTTGGAGTGCAGGCTGCTCTCCATCAGTTGTGTGTACTAGGAGGGGTGTAGGCTACTCTTTTCCAGTTTAGTGTCTTCTAGGGCGGGTTTAGGTTGCTCTTTACCCCCTCGCTGGCTCTCACTTGCCCTGTAATAGAACAGGTAGAGAGAAAGAGTGAGTGAGAGAGCGAGAGAGAGTGAGAGTGAGAGAGTGAGTGAGAGAGCGAGAGAGAGTGAGAGCGAGAGAGAGTGAGAGAGAGAGAGAGAGAGAGAAGGGGGGATGGGGAAACCATCACAGAGGATATGAAATATTGAGAGAAACAGGGGATAAGAAAGAGGGGAGAGAGAACAGACAGAGACTGACAAAGAAGAAAAGGGGATACATGGAGATGGGGGCGAGAAATGCTCTGTTTTGCACATACCGTGCTGAAACAGACCTGTAACCAGGCTCTCCATCCAAAGCACTTGTGTTAATTGCTACCTTCCCCCTCTCTCATTCATCAACTCTATCTCTACTGGCCTCCAGAACCACAACCTCTAAAATTTCCCAAACTACACACTAGCATACTATTTAGAATTAAATAACAGTGTTGCTAAGTACACAAAATAGTATGGTTGTGTTTTTATTAGAACACATCTGGTTGTCAATGTCATAGGCGTAGGTGGTAGAATCACTTGGAGAAGGGAGGAGAGAATGATGGGCTGAGGCCAATATAAAAGTGACAGATGGAGAGGCAATATAAAGCTGACAGAGGATGTATGACAGAGGTGTGACTTGATTCTACTCCTGAGCCTGGGTGACGTGCCTGGCAGGCTGGCTGGCTGCAGGCCACACAGAAAAGATCTCACACAAGGACAGGACAGACATTAAGAGTTGATACTAGAAGAGTAGAGGGCTATAGATGTGAACATAAAGGAAGAGATTGAAGTGAAAATGGATAGATATTATTAACATTTCATATGTGGATGGGATGAGGATACTGTTTGTCAGCATGGTGCTATCCATCTCAGATTGGTAGAGGATTCCATTTTCTATGCTGTGTTAGCTCCGATTACATTTCAATGGAGGGGAAATGTAGTCAATGTGAAGAAAAGTATCGGTTTAATAGGGATTTGAAGTACAGATGGATTTCAATATGCAAGTTGAGGACACCACTTTAACAAATCACACACACACCTTACTTCAAAGTTGTCCTTCGTCTTCTCTTTCCCAGAAAGGAGAGACGGTGAAAAGAATACGAGAAGAGGTATGTTACCAGCTTCTTATCACCACTGTTCATTATCTGTACTCCACATTACCATAATACATGCAAAGTAGAGCCTGTCATTGGTTGATGAAATACATGCATATCAACTAGCTCCAAAGCTATCAGTATCACATCTTGTTTCTGTCTCAATATGCATTCAATATGCAATCTTTATTTTCCAGTTATTGTGTAGACCAGAAGTGTACCATCACGAAAAGGTTATAGTTCAAGGCAAAACATAATCAAACCGGAGACAGTGTCTAATATTGGTTGTGTTGCATTAATATTAAACTCAAACCCTCTGGATGTTTGGGAAGAGTGACTGGTATAGCATACAGAACAGCCACATAGTCTGACCTGCCTATTCGCCACTGGTGGCTTCATCTCTCCCTTTTTTGCACTCTCTCTATCTATCTCTCTATCTGTATGAAGCTCTCTCTTTTCTCTCTGTCTTTCCCTCTCCCCCCTTTTCTCTGTCTCTGCCTGTCCCTGTCAAGCTTTCTCAACCACCCTCTCTCCCCATTTCTCAGTTTGTCTCCTCCCTCTCTTTCTCTCTTTTATGTCTCTTCTGTTTCTCCCTCATAAACATCAAAGCTGCAGTTGATCCGATGGCGCTTGATTAACTCCTTGTTTAAAAAGTAATTTGATTGCCATTGTGTTGGTTCTCTTCCCTCTGACTTCTGGTGTAAAACTATTATGTTGTACTTTATGAAGCAGAATGTGAAACAGAGAGTCAGTTAGACTGGGTGATCATGTAGCCCTGTCGGTCCACTGGATCAGTCAGCCAGTAAACAAGTCATCCATGCTAGTCAGCCCTCCACCCAGTCAGCCAGTAAACCAGTCATCCATGCTAGTTAGCCCTCCATCCACCCAGTCAGTCAGTCAGTCAGTCAGACAAATAGACATGCCTTTAGTTAGTTCCCCAATATGAGGCTCTTTGGCTTCCTCCCCAGGCCCTGTCTGTCCTCACAGTGCCAGAATGACTCCATAAGATGACTGTAATCAACATTGTTAAAGTACCACCATACCTCTAATACTCATATGTCCAGTCTCTGATCCCCAGACCCCAGGGCTCTGGAGAAAAATGAAGGGACAGTTGATGGAGAAGTCAGAGTACCAGCCTAGAGTTTAGTTACAGCAAGGTCAACTTTATACGGGTGATGCAGCTCCCGTATAAATTGTTAGTTATCTGTGGAGCAGGGTGTATTAAGCCTAGGCGCTAGCGGGACAACTTCTGGTGAAACTGGAGAGTGCGCAATTCAATAAATAATAATACAAATTATGGATATTTAACATTTAGGTATATATAAGTGTCTTATATCGATTGAAAGCTTAAATTCTTGTTAATCTAACTGCACAGTCCGATTTACAGTAGCTATTACAGTGAAATCATGCCATGCGATTGTTTGAGGACGGCGCCCCACATCAAAATATTTTTCCACCTGCACAGGTTTCATAAATTCACAAATAGCCTTAATACCCCTAAACTTGGTTTCAACAAGTCAAAATACGTTTATATTTACTCGTCAGATACCCTAAAATGTAATCAAATGTAATCAAACTATAATATTCCTTATGTCTTCATAGCGCACTCAAACACGAATTTCCAAGACTGTGACCCTGTACTAAAAGTGATATTTCTTATTTGTTTTTGAAGTTACAAGCCTGAAACCTTGAACATAGACTGCTGACAGCCTGTGGAAGCCATAGGAATTGCATCCTGGGAGCTAATTTTGCCCTAATTTTGCCCGTATGCCCTTATGCTTGCCATTGTAAGAGCATGGTCTCTCTCAAAAAAAAGGTTTTTCTTTGGATTTTCTCCTACCATATCTATTGTGTTATATTCTCCTACATTATTTTAACTTTCTACAAACTTCAACGTGTTTTCTTTCCAATGGTACCAATTATATGCATATCCTGGCTTCAGGGCCTGAGCAACAGGCAGTTTACTTTGGACACGTCATTCAGGTGGAAATTGAGAAAAAAGAGGCCTAGCTCTAAGAAGTTTTTAACTGGTCTGGAGTTTGGCCTCCATCTATTTAACCATACCCCTTCTTATCCATACTAACCTCATTGTGTCCTCCTCACCTCTCTGCCCTCTTACCTGTGCACCTTATTTGCGCCTTCCACCACATGCTATAACCATGCTCTCCTCATCTAATAGAACGTGAATAAAGCTAGACCCTGGTTCTTGGTCTATCCCCCTACAGAGCAGTGCACGGGTGAACATCTCAGAGGGCTCCTGTCCAGAGAGGATCATCACCATCACTGGTTCTACAGACTGTGTCTTCAGGGCCTTCACCATGATCACATACAAACTGGAAGAGGTAAGACAACACAATCAGCGTTTCCCTTAGAGATTTCCTTAGGCAGGGCACAGCTGCACAAATTATTTGATGTATAATGTCCTGGCTTCCAATTCAATTATATGTTTTTATTTATACAGTTCATCCTGTAAATTAATCATTGAAAATCATTTCTTCCCAGGTTGGCATCTACTGCAGATGAATTTGACGATGGATAGGAGTTAGACTGTTGCTGCTCTTGGTGCATGAGCCTTTTCGATTCCCATTTAGAATATTGCAGTGTGAAGTGTAGCTAGCACATTGATGAATACATTTATCACCCGGCCTTTTATGCAGCAGCATAGTGACTTATTAAGTTGAGCTTGGCATTGGAACAGCACTGACAAGAGGAGAGTAACAGTCGAGTGGCTCAATGCCGTTTATGGAAAGCATATTGTTTTGAGGGAGAACATGCGTCAGTGCTCCAGGCCTTTTGATGAAAGAGCAAATGACAATATGTTAACGTGCTAATTAATTAAACAGATGAGGTTTGTGTTTAATCCCTTAATGAGCTACAGATAATGGCAGACCTGCGGAACATTTAGCTATTTATCCATCAGCAAACTAATTAACATGATAGATTCAGGGACATTTTGGCTTGCCTAGCTTTGGAACAGTCGCTCCCCGCGTAGTCGAGTCGACGGAGCCTTGTTTCATTGCAGTCAGTAAACACACGCTGGCTGGGAGGGCGCCGTGCAGCATTCATTAAAGATCTTAAGCTCTCACCTATTCCCAACCCTACATTCAGCCGAAACTACCGAGTTGTCATGGCAACCTGTTGGCTGACCTACAGCACACGGCATGCCTCTCACCATGCCTGAGTGGTATGTGTCTGACATCTTTAATTAAAGGATAGAAAGAAAAAATACATTTTTTTTGGCCAATGGGTATTGTAAAGAATTGATATTATTGTCTCTCTTCTGCTACTCCCTACTGTTATTAAATGAGAAGTTCACCCAAAATCCAGAGACTCCCAAGGGATTTTATACATTGAAACTAGTTCAGTGAATTTTGCCCTTCCCCCTCTCGCTCCGTGTAGTGCTGTACTGAAACAACTGCAAAAAACGGCTCATGTGACTGGTGATGTTGCTGGATGCAGGCCTCGCTCTGCTCCGTTGCCAGTGAATTCATGATTCAGAAAGAACACCATCCCAACCTCAGAAGCACAGGGGTGGCAGCATCATGTTGTGGGGGTGCTTTGCTGCAGGAGGGACTGGTGCACTTCACAAAATAGAGGACATCATGAAGGAGGAAAATGATGTGGATATTTTGAAGCAACATCTCAAGACATCAGTCAGGAAGTTAAAGCTTGGTCGCAAATGGGTCTTCCAAATGGACAATGACCCCCAAGCATACTTCCAAAATTGTGGCAAAATGGCCTAAGGACAACAAAGTCAAGGAAAGCCCTGACCTCATTCCTGTAGAAAATTTGTGGGCAGAACTGAATAAGCGTGTGCGAGCAAGGAGGCCTACAAACCTGACTCAGGTACACCAGCTCTTTTTTATTTTACCTTAATTTAACTAGTCAAGTCAGTTAAGAACAAATTCTTATTTTCAATGACGGCCTAGGAACAGTGGGTTAACTGCCTGTTCAGGGGCAGAACGACGGGTTAGAGCTCTAACCACTAGGTTACTGAGAGCCTTACGGTTGAGGGCGGTGCAGTTGCCATACCAGGCGGTGATACAGCCCGCCAGGATGCTCTCACTAGGTTACCCTTCCGCCGCTCTGTCAGGGGGAATGGGACAAAATTCACTCAACTTATTGTGGGAAGCTTGTGGAAGGCTACCGAAACGTTTGACCCAAGTTAAACAATTTAAAGGCAATGCTACCAAATACTAATTGAGTGTATGTAAACTTCTGACCCACTGGGAATGTGATGAAAGAAATAAAAGCTGAAATAATACCTTCTCTCTACTATTATTCTGACATTTCACATTCTTAAAATAAAGTGGTGATCCTAACTGAGACATAAGACAGGGAATTTTTACTAGGATAAAATGTCAGGAATTGCGAAAAACTGAGTTTAAATGTATTTGGCTAAGGTGTATGTAGACTTCCGACTTCAACTGTACATGTTGTACTTGACTTGTTTCTCCCAGGAAAGGAGATTTTATTTGGAGCAGTTTAGTCATTCTCCATTGATGTCTCATCATCTTAACCACAGCAAACACGGGGGATTATGCCCAGCGCCTCTTTGTGTGACTGCAGATTCTTGTAACCCCCGGACGTATTTACGCCAATTTTCTTTTGAGAGTTGTTCACCGAGTTTGGTGAGTGAGCAAGGATCGTGCCATTCACAGTTGTTAAGATATGATGCATATTTTTAGATCAAATCTGGTAGATGACGCCCAGAGCCCTGCGATCCCACTGACGAGCTACGTGCTCCTCATATAATGAGACAACTCCACGTCAGCCATGTTGCCTAGATCTTTCCACCTCACTTAATATAGACACTGAGAGAAAAACCAAGGATCATAGCTGCATTAGATACATGGGTTTTCTATTTAAAAAGTAGGCCTACAAGAATTGTTGGAGAAATAAATGTTTTTTTTGCTCAAATCACCTGGAGGGCACCTCTGTAAAGTATGTGAAATTATTATTGCACACCGCCTAGTTAATGCATTCTGTTTGAAATAGATGTGGTGTGCGTTGCATTCTGCCAGGGCATACGGAGAGAGAGGGGGAGAGACTTGTATTCAGGCTGAGTTATTGGGATGTTCGCTGATGGACAGAGATAGCGAGGGTCATTTACATTTCAAAGGCTTAGGGAGCCTGACTGTTCATTAATTACCAGCTCAATCTCCGCCCACACCGGAGTGAAGGAGAGGCTACCTGGTTTATTACCTGGTCAAATGAAGGGACATTTTAAACAACCTGATTGAGGCCAAGGCTTTACCTTTACAGGGCCACTCAAGACCCCCGTTCAATAGAAGCCGGGGTTTTTAGGTATTATGCCATCAATGACTTATCATCCATCTTTCTCTCTCTCTCTCTCTTCCTCTGTCCCTGTCTCTATCTTTTCCCCCTCCTTTTCAACCCTCTCTCCAGGACCTCACTACACTGGTGGCCAACGGCACCATCAGCAGCAAACCCCCAGTGACCCTACGACTAGTCATCCCAGCCAGCCAGTGTGGCTCCCTTATTGGCAAGGGAGGGGCCAAGATCAGGGAGATCAGAGAGGTGAGAGACTTCAGAATATCTACCTGCATTCAGTTACCACAAGTTAACCATGGTCTCTATTCCATCTCTAATCCATATCAAGGAAGTTCAACGTTACAGCATGATTGAAATGTAAAGGCAATGTTCCCACGTTAGCAGAGACTTCATTCACGGTAAACGCTGCATATGTCAGCTCAATAGGAAATTACCTTTACATTTCTATCACATAATCTGTAATGTTTCAGCAATACAGATTGAATAGAGCCCCAAAGCAAAAACAAACCCAGGCTAGCTAAATTGAGGATCCCCGTCATACCTCCCTATCACCTCTGTCCACAGCTTCGTATCTGGATGAGCTGACACTTGTTTAAAGAAAGCTACGATAAAGGGATGATGATTGAGTTGGTGGAAAATATCAAAAACATGGTTGACTTGAGGCAAGAAACAAGTCCCTTTAGAGTTAAAAAAAAGTCAGCCATTTTACATGACTGTAGCCAGAGTGGGGAGATAGTTAGTCCCTTCCCTGATCAGCGCTCCAGGTGACTATATGCCAGTCTGTTTCATGTCTGGTTTGTGTTTATCTCAGGGGCACTGAGCCACTATCGGGAACCATACACAATATCCTGTGGTCAGGATGCGTTATGTATTCTGTTTGTTCAAATAGAGATGCAGTTGCACTGTGCGTTGACTCTACTGCAAGCTGATTTTACTTGCAGAGCACTGCTATTTGTATGCAGGTCTTTACATCCATCCATCCATGACCACCCAAGGTTTAGTGCTAAGCTTATCACAAAGTCACTAAGCTTACTCTGTGAAATGAGGGGGAAAACCCCTTTTTTCATCTCTGGGTCATTCCACAAAATGTCCCCTTTGATATTTTAAGTAGAAATGATGCATCAATGTTGGATTTTAAAAGCCTGTTATATTAAATGAAGTGCCCTTTAATATAGACCACATGGAACATTCAATAAATATGATTTTTATTATGAATACATTTATTATGATAAATACATCTCTGTGCACTCTCTGAAGATTTTAATCCACTTAACTCCAACATTTATCCAGGTTTTCACCATCATTGTAAAGCCCTAGTTATTTTGTTGCGTTTACAAAGTAATTTCTGAAGATTGCTTTTTATTTCATGTGATTAGTGATTCATTTTAAGGTTTAAAAAAAATGAACCTGTCCCACATTGTAAGGTCTGTTACATGAACTGAACTCTTGTTTTAATATGTTGTAACTATTCCTTTTTAAATATATTTTTCTAAAGAAACATTGCACAGTTACTAGTCAAATCATAGTGTAAAAGCAGGTGAGCTGGTTCTACTCTCTTTGGACATTTTCTCGTGTTTTGTGGTGGAAAACTGAGTGGGTCAAACATAACTCGTCAACCCTGTTACTCACAGATAGACAGGCTAGACATTTTTAAAGAAATCAATCAATTGTGAAGCTTGAATTCAATTGCCCCTCCCTGTTGCACACAACAAGCTTCCATTCCCTTGTCACAAGAGGATTTATGGCTGATTTAAGATGAAACCTTGTTACCCTGTTAATTTATTTGTCAAAAAATAAATGTGCCTCTTGAGATGGGAAAACATGTTTTTTATTAAATTGAACATGTGCTCGTCATGACAGAGTGTAAAAATTTGGTGAAATAAATGTTTTTTTTTTACTAAGTTACACTACCCAAACGGGACTCATTTTGTGGAACGACCCTTCTATTTTTGGGGGTATTTTATTATGATCCCCATTAGCTGTTGCAAAAGCAGCAGCTACTCTTTCCTGGGGTCCACACAAAACATGAAACATAATAGAGAATGACATAATACAGAACATCAATAGACAAGAATAGCATACATTTTTTTTAAAGGTCAACAAACCATAGAGATTGACCAATGTCAGTGTGATTATTAGAATGCCAAATCTTTCTGAATCAGTGTAATCCTTTCCTGAAACCCCAATCATTGGCAGAGCACCGGAGCACAGATACAGGTGGCAGGGGATTTGCTGCCAAACTCTACTGAGCGAGGGGTGACGATATCGGGGAGTCAGGACTCTGTAATCCAGTGTGTCAAGCTCATCTGCACTGTAATCCTGGAGGTGGGGCGCCATTTCTCTCCTTCTCCCTTTCATATCCCCCTCACACACACACATCCATTACCATGGGTGGAATTCAATCAAACCTACACTACACTGTTACTGGAGTAACAATAACAGTGTTTCTGCATTTTCGTGGCACAAGAGCAATGTTATATTTGTCCAGCTTGGGTGTTATCCATAGTGTTGATTTGATTAAATTACTGCCATACCAAGAATATAGATGAGAGGTAATAATAGACACTAACAGATCCACTAATCTGAGCCTTAGGGAAATGTGGAGCATCCGTCCTGAAGAGCCAGCTAAAGTGAACTTCTCCTCGGCTCAGAACACATTAGTCAGCATCCTCTGGTCTTTGCTCGCGGACCCTATTAGACTGAGAAACCTTATTATGGAGCAGCCTGATGAGGCAGTCACAGAGGAAAGCACCCTGGCTCAAGTTTTCCATTGTTGGAAAAGAACATCAAGCTCTTAACCCAAAAACAAACTGACCTGCAGCAAAATGTGTTCACCTTTAAACAACTGTTCTCTTGAGAAACAGGAGTGGGGGGAAAGGGAAAAAAACTACCCAGAGCATTATTTCCTTCCAATGCGTACGTGCCGTGTACAAGTCCTTTTTGTATGGACCTGCCTAACAGCTAGTTTGATCCAGTTTTCCAGGGCTTTCTTCAAAAGGCATGCAACTTTCATTAGGATTCTCTTCCAGCAGGGTCTTGCTTTTGGCTTCAGGATGTAAATTATGCAAAGTTATACAAAGAATATTCTCCCGCAGAAAAGATGCTCCACATTTCCAGAAGACCATGCATGCATCCTTATGATAAATTATACAACTTCCTGTGTGTTGTTTTACCCATTTTTTGTTTCCTTTTGTAATTTGTGAGTTTATGAGTTCTCTCTGAATGGGAGTAGGTTTTTGTCAGTTAAGTGTGTGTGTGTGTGTGTGTGTGTGTGTGTGTGTGTGTGTGTGTGTGTGTGTGTGTGTGTGTGTGTGTGTGTGTGTGTGTGTGTGTGTGTGTGTAAGGCAAACCTAACCCAACAAACAAACCCAAGAACAATTCAATCAACCCTAAAGAGCTGCTGTTTCAATGATTGAACTGTTCATTTAATGACTAATGTCACCATGAGAAAAACAAGGTGACAAATGTCATGTAAATGTCATTAGTAGTTTAATACCCCATTCATTGTCATCCTGCTTCAACGCCATTTGCTCCATTTCTTTCCCTCCCATACAGCATAAGTGACACAACATTAGCTACATTTAAAAGATCAAATCCATCACACACATTTTTTACTTGCATTTGTCATGTTTATTTTAGTGTTTAAAGGTGTTTAGATACGTCACCACACCAGACCTTGTCCTCTGTTTGACTCCCCAGTCTCCCCCGAAAGGTGCTACTATTCCTTACCGGCCCAGCCTCTCCCCAGGAGCACTTCTCATCTCTGGCAACCAGGTGGGAACACCACAAACACATCCCTGTATAGACGTATCGTGTGAAATATAGTCCAGTGTACTTATTGAGGGACTTTAGAGCATCATTCTATGTAAGATCTCTAGTTATGGTTCATGGTTCCTGACCCAGTGTGAATACAAGAGGTTATTTGCTACTTTGGGGTTGTATGTATTTGTGTGAGTGTAGGGGGATGAGATTGGGGGTGGGGGAGATGTCAGGACCGCCATGGTTTAAAACATTTTAGCCACTGTCTATAGACCTTTAGCGTTGGGCTGGACCGCGGTGGAACCTGGTTGCTATGCCTGCCTGTCCTGGGGATCCAAACCCTGTTACAGTATATGAGCTGTCTGAGCCTCTGATATGGTATTGAGTTGAGAGAGTGCTCATAATAAGATATCTTAAGTCCAGTCAATACACTCCAGAAGGAAGAAAAATGTTATATATTTTACTTTACATTTCAGAGGAACAGAAGAGGTTTTCAGTTAAACATTTCAGTTGGAAAATGAATGTAGTCGGTGGAATTTACCAATATATCTGTATGGTTTTATGATGTTGAAAATGCTCTGGGATGACACTTTAAAAGGCTCGTACTCCTTGATTTATTACATGAATTTAGCTTCCATGTTTTTACTATTAGTATATCTGCTTTGCTTATCCTAAGTACTCTGTGTTTATAGCAGAGGAGGCTGCTGGGAGGACCTATAAGAGGACAGATTAATTGTAATGGCATTAATGGAACGGAGTCAAACACATCAAACAGATGGGAACCACATGTTTTACTCCATTCCGTTTATTCCAGCCATTACAATGAGCCCATCCTCCTATAGCTCAATCCACTAGCCTCCTCTGCGTTACAGTATGTAACGAATGAGCTTCCTTCAAAAGCCAAATGAATATCTGTTCTCCCTGTGTCCTGTGTGTATGTTCAGGTGTTTGAGGCATCAGACTTTACCCCCCACCCTCTGTACTCAGTCTCCCAGGGGGGGCTTGACCTGCAGCAGGTGAGTGTTAGATGAACTGAGGTTACACTAACATCTCAAACTATGAATACAAAAGTGGTCCAAAGTGGAACTTTGAACTATAATAACATTGAACAAAATAACCATTTGATTAAAATGGATTAAACAAAGTACTGTACATTTGATGTGGGAAGTACATGAAGCAGTTGACAGGCTACATGGTGTTCTAGAATAATCTTTACAGCTCAGTGTATGAGGTTGGTATAGGGTTTGGAAAGTGAATCTGGGATGTCAAAAAGTGGGTAGCACATCATTGGCCTGATATTCTAAAACAACAGCTGAGCCTAATCTGCAGCCATTGTTCCAACATAGCATCACAAACACGATAACTGCTGTGACTAAATACCACAAAGCATTCCATTACCCCTCTACCAACCATTTCATATTACCCCCTCATCTTTTCATATCAGTCTAACTGTCACAAAGAGGCTATAGGGACCTAGAGTTTATAACTCTATAAACTATGCTAGTCAGTGCTGGTTGGATGCTGGTCAGAGCTGGTCTGACCAGCATGGTCTAGTTGGTCAAGCTGGTCTGACCAAAATAGTCTAGCTGGTTTTGCTGGTGACCAACCTTTGCTGTGTTTTGAACACTGATGACCAGCCTTTGCTGTGTTTTGGACACTGGATTTTACAGTCAACAAAAATATAAACGCAACATGTAAAGTGTTGGTCCCATGTTTCATGAGCTGAAAAAAGAAAAATCCCTGAAATTTTCAACGCACAAAACTCATATTTCTCTCAAATGTTAAGCGCAAATTTGTCTAAATGTATCCTTTGCCAACATAATCCATCCACCTGACAGGTGTGGCATATCAAGAAGCTGATTAAACAGCATGATCCTTACACAGGTGCACCTTGTGCTGTGGCAATAAAAGGCCACAATAAAATGTGTCATTTTGTCACACAACACAATGCCACAGATGTCTTATCATTATCATATTTCCCAGCATGCTCTATTGCAGTTACTTTTT
This sequence comes from Oncorhynchus tshawytscha, assembly GCF_018296145.1. Lineage (NCBI taxonomy): Eukaryota > Metazoa > Chordata > Actinopteri > Salmoniformes > Salmonidae > Oncorhynchus > Oncorhynchus tshawytscha. Next base: position 29,593,935 of record NC_056450.1, on the reverse strand, counting down.
TGAATTGTCTGTACATTGATTTGTTATGTAATCTTATGCTACACAAAGGTAAATAACATACGGTGTTCTAAACCAATCCAATCTGTTAGTTGGACTTATTCAAACCGTAACTGAAATGGTTGTTCCAGTTTAGATGGTTTTATTTATTTAAATTTTAAAAATTCCCTGGCAGGCATGATGATTTTTTTTTTTTGTGAGGGGAAAAAAGTTACAATTGTTGGATATCCCCAGTCTGGCTCAATTCCATAGGAATTAAACATCACTTTGCAAGCCAGCATGATTTATTTATTTATTATTTTTTTGGACTTGGTTTTTCATAAGCTGGTCACCAGTGTCCAAAACACATCAATGGCTGGTCACCAACAAAAACACAGCGAAGACTGGTCACCAGCAAAACACAGCGAAGGATGGTCACCAGCAAAAACACAGCAAAGCACTGCGAAGACTGGTCACCATAAAAACACATTGCAGGCACCACGAAAACACAGCATAGACAGGTCACCAGCAAAACCACAGCATAGACTGGTCTCCAGCAAAACCACAGCATAGACTGGTCACCAGCAAAAACACAGCAAAGACTAGTCACCAGCAAAACCACAGCATAGACTGGTCATCAACAAAAACACAGCGAAGACTGGTCATCAGCAAAACCACAGCAAAGCACTGCGAAGACTGGTCATCATAAAAACACATTGCAGGCACCACAAAACCACAGCATAGACTGGTCACCAGCAAAACCAGCACCTACACTGGACCACCAGGGTCCTGACGGGCCCTGTACAGTACACACATGGATACTGTATGTATAGCAACACATCTCTTCTTGATGTTCTCGGGGAGGTGAAACAGCCTGTGGTGATTCACACCGTAGCTAGCTATTGTAATCATGTATTTCAGAATGGCTCTGGGAGCCTCCCCGCGGTTCTTCTGACACATAACTGAACAAACCAATTGTAAAAAATAAACATTTCCAGTGGTTAGATCTGGTCCCTTTTGTCAATTCTGATTATTGATTCTGCTGTGTCTCTCCTAGTGATCAAAATATGACAGTATTAGCCATGGTCTGACCATGTTTCCTGTTCTTCCAGTTTATTGTGTGGTTTTGGTGCATAGTAGGGGCGCATATACAACCTCTCCTCCAGATTATGGCCATGGAGTGGTAATACAAGTCAGACTGCTGCCGGTGGTCAGAATTTAGTTTAGCTAAGTGCTGTCTGGCCTGACCATGGGGATACATGGACACCACCCTGACTAATGAGAGAGTAGGAGGATAGAACTGAGGGCTGGGAGGAGTGGAGAGAGAGGAGGGGAAGAGAGAGAGGAGGGGAAGAACGAGGAGATGGAGAAGAGAGAAAGGAGGGAAAGTCATGGAAGGGGGGTGAGAGAGAAAGGACATGGAGAAGAAAGGAGAGAGAGTGCAGGAGAGTTGAGGAAACAGAGAGTGGAGATACTACAGAGGGCACGTTACAGAGTATGGAGGTTGGTTAAATTGCAACCCCCTGATGTCCAACTTATATGTGCTACCTGTGAAACCGGAAAGGGCCTTCCCAAAACCTTTGCCAGAAAGTGCTTATTACATTCATGCATTTTATGGAATTCATAATGAAGTTCATAAAAAGTATGACCAACTGTGGTCCTTTGTAGCTCAGTTGGTTGAGCATGGTGCTTGTAATGCCAGTGTAGTGGGATCAATTCCTGGGACCACCCATATGTAAAATGTATGCACACATGACTGTAAGTTGCTTTTGATAAAAGTGTCTGCTAAATGGCAGTTATTATAAGACCTTCATAAGGCATTCTGTGTTTCTATTCAAAATATTCTAAATCTTAGAAGTATTTGCCCCCACACACTACATGGCCAGAAGTATGTAGACAACTGCTCGTCGAACATCTCATTCCAAAATCATAGGCATTAAAATGTAGTTGGTCCCCCCTTTGCTGCTATAACAGCCTCCATCCTTCTGGGAAGGCTTTCCACTAGACATTGGAACATTGCTGCAGGGACTTGCTTCCATTCAGCCACAAGTGCATTAGTAAGGTTGGGTGATTAGGCCTGGCTTGCAGTCGGCATTCCAATTCCTCCCAAAGGTGTTCGATGGGTTTGAGGTCAGGGCTCTGTGTAGGCCATTCAAGTTATTCCACACTGATCTCAACAAACCATTTCTGTATGGACCTTGCTTTGTGCACAGGGGCATTGTCATGCTGAAACAGGAAAGGGCCTTCCCAAAACCTTTGCCACAAAGTAGGAAGCACAGAATCATCTAGATTGTCCTTGTATGCTATATCATTAAGATTTCCCTTCACTGGAACTAAGGGGCCCAAACCATGAAAAACAGTCCCAGATCATTATTCTTCCTCCACCAAACCATACACAGTTTGCACTATGGATTCCAACAGGTAGGGTTCTCCTGGCATTCGCCAAACCCAGATTCGTCAGTCAGACTGCCAGATGGTGATGCGTGATTCATCATTCCAGAGAACGTGTTTCCACTGCTGCAGAGTCCAATGGCGGCAAGTTTTACACCACTCCAGCCGATGCTTGGCATTGCGCGTGGTGATCCTAGGCTTGTGTGCAGCTGCTCGGCCATGGAAACCCCATATATGAAGCTCCCGACAAACAGTTATTGTGCTGACGTTGCTTCCAGAGGTAGTTTGGAACTTGATAGTGAGTGTTTCAACCGAGGACAGACCATTTTTACATGCTACGTGCTTCAGAACTCGGCGGTCCCGTTCTGTAAGATTGTGTGGCCTACCACTTCACGGCTGAGCCGTTGTTGCTCCTAGATGTTTCCACTTCACAATAACAGTACTTAGAGTTGACTGGGGCAACTCTAGCAGGGCAGAAATTAGTTGGAAAGGTGGTATCCTATGATGGTTGAAGGTCACTGAGATTTTCCTTAAGGCCATTCTACTGCCAATGTTTGTCTATGGAAATTGCATGGCTGTGTGCTCGATTTTATACACCTGTCAGCAACTGGTATGGCTGAAATAGCCAAATCCACTCATTTGAAGGGGTGTCCACATTTTTATATATGTAGTGTACTTAGCGATTGTTGATATAGTAAACTGTATAAATATGATATATCAGTGATGCACTTATATACACTGTCTGCTAAGTGGTTATTGGCATAACACTGTTTTATTACTGTCATTTGCCTAATGTAGAGTGATCTCTTCCAGGCCTACACTGTACAAAACCAATATGGAATTCCTCATACAGAGGTAAGTGGGGTTATATATACTGTAGTTACCATTAGCAGTATAAATATACTTTCATTTATTTATTATACCGCAAAGTATCCAAACTGCTATTGAACTGTTACGAGTAACCTTACAATCCCACTGTCATTTGATATGTTCTTTCTGCCTTTGTGTCCTAGTTGGCCAAGCTACATCAGCTATCCATGCAGCAGAACATGCAGCAGAACATGCAGCAGAACATGCAGCAGAACATGCAGCAGAACATGCAGCAGAACATGCAGCAGAACATGCAGCAGAACATGCAGCAGAGTACCATGTGCCAGCAGGCTACAACCATTCTATCCGGTATGAGTTTACTGTCCTTTATTTAGCCCACATGTCAGTCAAATACATTTAACTATATGGATATTCACAAGGGTAACAGGTGCAAGTTGTTGTAGGTGTGAGTAGCAATAGTTAAAGCTGTAGGAGACTTAGGCATCGGACAGTATACATCCAGACCAGAACTAATGCCCTCTCTTGAATGCTGATCTTACTGAAAGCCAACCTGTTACACTAACTACAGAAGAGCTAGATTTTGGCTTGATATTTACAGTAATCATCTTTCATTCTATTAGTCATGTTTTCCTATCAGCTGCCAAGTATCAGTCACATCAACAGTTTGTCAGGGAAGGATGAGCAGAGATAGAACGTCTCCTGTTAAGATCTGGTATCTGTTTCTCCAGTAGCGAGAGGGAAGGGATCCATGTCATTAGCCCAGCTGATTATGTGCTTGTGGGAGTGAAGATGTGAAGAAGCTCCCAACAGTTTTCTCTCATAAATGGCTCTCCATATCTGGCAGTGAAAAGGGGAACTATTATAAGAAATGATGTGTTCCACCCCAGTATCATAGAGCCTGGAGAAATAAAAGACACAATGGCGTGTTAAACAGAAATCTATTCAAATGGAAATGAGCTAGTTAGCTAAATCTAGCCGTTATACCACCAAAAATATTTCTCATGTATCATGTCATTTTTGCTGGTTTGCTTGACCTGCAAGCCAAATGTAAAAGATTAATATATGAATGACTGTATGAAAGGGTTTGTTAAGTCACGTATTCTCTCTCTCATTAGGAATGGACTCAAACTCATCGCAGGAGCTCCTTATTCCAAATGATGTAAGCAGTAAATTAAACAATATTACATTTTACATGTCAGTTATTTTATCATACCTCCTTCGGGTTAAGTCTACTCCAGAGGTGAATTGAAATACCAATTCAATTCTAGGATTGGAATTGGAATTGGAAAAATACTAATAGAAAATAACTGCCACTTTTCAATCATTGAATGAGAATTTCAGTTCATCTCCTAAATTTACTAAATGAAATGGAATTTACTACCAACCTGAATGCTTTTAACCAGAACAATCTACCGAAGGATTAATACCAAACAACACACCAAACAGCAGCAGAAGTCTACTGCAGGCTTAGTACCAAACAACACACAAAACAGCAGCAGAAGTCTACTGCAGGCTTAATACCAAACAACAAACCAAACAGCAGCAGAAGTCTACTGCAGGCTTAATACCAAACACACCAAACAGTAGCAGAAGTCTACTTCAGGCTTAATACCAAACACACCAAACAGTAGCAGAAGTCTACTGCAGGCTTAATACCAAACACACCAAACAGCAGTAGAAGTCTACTGCAGGCTTAATACCAAACACACCAAACAGCAGCAGAAGTCTACTGCAGGCTTAATACCAAACACACCAAACAGCAGCAGAAGTCTACTGCAGGCTTAATACCAAACACACCAAACAGCAGCAGAAGTCTACTGCAGCCGTAATACCAAACACACCAAACAGCTGCCGAAGTCTACTGCAGGCTTAATAGCAAACACACCAAACAGTAGCAGAAGTCTACTGCAGGTTTAGTACCAAACAACACACCAAATAGCAGCAGAAGTCTACTGCAGGCTTAACACCAAACACACCAAACAGCAGCAGAAGTCTACTGCAGGCTTAATACCAAACACACCAAACAGCAGCAGAAGTCTACTGCAGGCTTTAGAAGTCTACCTTAAACAACAACACACCAAACAGCAGCAGAAGTCTACTGCAGGCTTAATACCAAACACCAAACAGCAAAGTCTAGCAGCAAACAGCAGCAGAAGTCTACTGCAGGCTTAATACCAAACAACACACCAAACAGCAGCAGAAGTCTACTGCAGGCTTAATACCAAACAACACACCAAACAGCAGCAGAAGTCTACTGCAGGCTTAATACCAAACAACACACCAAACAGCAGCAGAAGTCTACTGCAGGCTTAATACCAAACAACACACCAAACAGCAGCAGAAGTCTACTGCAGGCTTAATACCAAACAACAAACCAAACAGCAGCAGAAGTCTACTGCAGGCTTAGTACCAAACAACACACCAAACAGCAGCAGAAGTCTACTGCAGGCTTAATACCAAACAACACACCAAACAGCAGCAGAAGTCTACTGCAGGCTTAGTACCAAAAACAAACAGCAGCAGAACTGCAAGTACCAAACAACACACCAAACAGCAGCAGAAGTCTACTGCAGGCTTAATACCAAACAACAAACCAAACAGCAGCAGAAGTCTACTGCAGGCTTAATACCAAACAACACACCAAACAGCAGCAGAAGTCTACTGCAGGCTTAGTACCAAACAACACACCAAACAGCAGCAGAAGTCTACTGCAGGCTTAGTACCAAACAACACACCAAACAGCAGCAGAAGTCTACTGCAGGCTACCAAACACACCAAACAGCAGCAGAAGGCAGGCTTAATACCAAAAACACACCAAACAGCAGCAGAAGTCTACTGCAGGCTTAATACCAAACAACACACCAAACAGCAGCAGAAGTCTACTGCAGGCTTAATACCAAACAACACACCAAACAGCAGCAGAAGTCTACTGCAGGCTTAATACCAAAAACACACCAAACAGCAGCAGAAGTCTACTGCAGGCTTAATACCAAACAACAAACCAAACAGCAGCAGAAGTCTACTGCAGGCTTAATACCAAACAACACACCAAACAGCAGCAGAAGTCTACTGCAGGCTTAATACCAAACAACACACCAAACAGCAGCAGAAGTCTACTGCAGGCTTAGTACCAAACACACCAAACAGCAGCAGAAGTCTACTGCAGGCTTAGTACCAAACAACACACCAAACAGCAGCAGAAGTCGACTGCAGGCTTAATACCAAACAACAAACCAAACAGCAGCAGAAGTCTACTGCAGGCTTAGTACCAAACAACACACCAAACAGCAGCAGAAGTCTACTGCAGGCTTAGTACCAAACACACCAAACAGCAGCAGAAGTCTACTGCAGGCTTAGTACCAAACAACAAACCAAACAGCAGCAGAAGTCTACTGCAGGCTTAGTACCAAACATACCAAACAGCAGCAGAAGTCTACTGCAGGCTTAATACCAAACAACACACCAAACAGTAGCAGAAGTCTACTGCAGGCTTACTACCAAACAACACACCAAACAACAGCCAAAGTCTACTGCAGGCTTAACAACAAACAACACACCAAACAGCAGCAGAAGTCTACTGCAGGCTTAGTACCAAACAACACACAAAACAGCAGCAGAAGTCTACTGCAGGCTTAATACCAAACAACAAACCAAACAGCAGCAGAAGTCTACTGCAGGCTTAATACCAAACAACACCAAACAGCAGCAGAAGTCTACTGCAGGCTTAATACCAAACAACACACCAAACAGCAGCAGAAGTCTACTGCAGGCTTAATACCAAACACACCAAACAGCAGCAGAAGTCTACTGCAGGCTTAATACCAAACACACCAAACAGCAGCAGAAGTCTACTGCAGGCTTAGTACCAAACAACCAAACAGCAGCAGAAACTGCAGGCTTAATACCAAACACACCAAACAGCAGCAGAAGTCTACTGCAGGCTTAATACCAAACACACCAAACAGCAGCAGAAGTCTACTGCAGGCTTAATACCAAACACACCAAACAGCAGCAGAAGTCTACTGCAGGCTTAGTACCGAACAACAAACCAAACAGCAGCAGAAGTCTACTGCAGGTTTAGTACCAAACAACACACCAAATAGCAGCAGAAGTCTACTGCAGGCTTAGTACCAAACACACCAAACAGCAGCAGAAGTCTACTGCAGGCTTAATACCAAACAACACACCAAACAGCAGCAGAAGTCTACTGCAGGCTTAATACCAAACAACACACCAAACAACAGCCAAAGTCTACTGCAGGCTTAATAACAAACAACAAACCAAACAGCAGCAGAAGTCTACTGCAGGCTTAATACCAAACACACCAAACAGCAGCAGAAGTCTACTGCAGGCTTAGTACCGAACAACAAACCAAACAGCAGCAGAAGTCTACTGCAGGTTTAGTACCAAACAACACACCAAATAGCAGCAGAAGTCTACTGCAGGCTTAGTACCAAACACACCAAACAGCAGCAGAAGTTTACTGCAGGCTTAACACCAAACACAGCAAACAGCAGCAGAAATCTACTGCAGGCTTAGAACCAAACAACACACCAAACAGCAGCAGAAGTCTACTGCAGGATTAGAACCAAACAACAAACCAAACAGCAGCAGAAGTCTACTGCAGGCTTAACACCAAACAACACACCAAACAGCAGCAGAAGTCTACTGCAGGCTTAGTACCAAACAACACACAAAACAGCAGCAGAAGTCTACTGCAGGCTTAATACCAAACAACAAACCAAACAGCAGCAGGTCTTAATACCAAACAGCAGCAGAAACACACCAAACAGCAGCAGAAGTCTACTGCAGGCTTAATACCAAACACACCAAACAGCAGCAGAAGTCTACTGCAGGCTTAATACCAAAAACACACCAAACAGCAGCAGAAGTCTACTGCAGGCTTAATACCAAAAACACACCAAACAGCAGCAGAAGTCTACTGCAGGCTTAATACCAAACACACCAAACAGCAGCAAAGTCTACTGCAGGCTTAAACCAAACACACCAAACAGCAGCAGAAGTCTACTGCAGGCTTAATACCAAACACACCAAACAGCAGCAGAAGTCTACTGCAGGCTTAGAACCAAACAACAAACCAAACAGCAGCAGAAGTCTACTGCAGGTTTAGTACCAAACAACACACCAAACAGCAGCAGAAGTCTACTGCAGGCTTAACACCAAACAACACACCAAACAGCAGCAGAAGTCTACTGCAGGCTTAATACCAAACAACACACCAAACAGCAGCAGAAGTCTACTGCAGGCTTAGTACCAAACAACACACCAAACAGCAGCCAAAGTCTACTGCAGGCTTAATACCAAACAACACACCAAACAGCAGCAGAAGTCTACTGCAGGCTTAGTACCAAACAACACACAAACAGCAGCAGAAGTCTACTGCAGGCTTAATACCAAACAACAAACCAAACAGCAGCAGAAGTCTACTGCAGGCTTAATACCAAACAACACACCAAGCAGCAGCAGAAGTCTACTGCAGGCTTAGTACCAAACACACCAAACAGCAGGAGAAGTCTACTGCAGGCTCAGTACCAAACAACACACCAAACAGCAGCAGAAGTCTACTGCAGGCTTAATACCAAACAACAAACCAAACAGCAGCAGAAGTCTACTGCAGGCTTAATACCAAACGACACACCAAACAGCAGCAGAAGTCTACTGCAGGCTTAGTACCAAACAACACACCAAACAGTAGCAGAAGTCTACTGCAGGCTTAGTACCAAACAACACACAAAACAGCAGCAGAAGTCTACTGCAGGCTTAATACCAAACACACCAAACAGCAGCAGAAGTCTACTGCAGGCTTAGTACCAAACAACACACCAAACAGCAGCAGAAGTCTACTGCAGGCTTAGTACCAAACAACACACCAACCAGCAGCCAAAGTCTACTGCAGGCTTAATACCAAACAACACACCAAACAGCAGCAGAAGTCTACTGCAGGCTTAATACCAAACAACAAACCAAACAGCAGCAGAAGTCTACTGCAGGCTTAATACCAAAAACACACCAAACAGCAGCAGAAGTCTACTGCAGGCTTAATACCAAACAACACACCAAACAGCAGCAGAAGTCTACTGCAGGCTTAGTACCAAACACACCAAACAGCAGGAGAAGTCTACTGCAGGCTCAGTACCAAACAACACACCAAACAGCAGCAGAAGTCTACTGCAGGCTTAATACCAAACAACAAACCAAACAGCAGCAGAAGTCTACTGCAGGCTTAATACCAAACAACACACCAAACAGCAGCAGAAGTCTACTGCAGGCTTAGTACCAAACAACACACCAAACAGCAGCAGAAGTCTACTGCAGGCTTAGTACCAAACAACACACAAACAGCAGCAGAAGTCTACTGCAGGCTTAATACCAAACAACACACCAAACAGCAGCAGAAGTCTACTGCAGGCTTAGTACCAAACAACACACCAAACAGTAGCAGAAGTCTACTGCAGGCTTAGTACCAAACAACACACCAAACAGCAGCAGAAGTCTACTGCAGGCTTAATACCAAAACACACCAAACAGCAGCAGAAGTCTACTGCAGGCTTAATACCAAAAACACACCAAACAGCAGCAGAAGTCTACTGCAGGCTTAATACCAAACAACACACCAAACAGCAGCAGAAGTCTAAGGCTTAATACCAAACAACAACCAAACAGCAGCAGAAGTCTACTGCAGGCTTAATACCAAACACACCAAACAGCAGCAGAAGTCTACTGCAGGCTTAAACCAAACAACAAACCAAACAGCAGCAGAAGTCTACTGCAGGCTTAATACCAAACAACACACCAAACAGCAGCAGAAGTCTACTGCAGGCTTAGTACCAAACAACACACCAAACAGCAGCAGAAGTCTACTGCAGGCTACCAAACAACACACCAAACAGCAGCCAAAGTCTACTGCAGGCTTAATACCAAACAACACACCAAACAGCAGCAGAAGTCTACTGCAGGCTTAATACCAAACAACACCAAACAGCAGCAGAAGTCTACTGCAGGCTTAATACCAAACAACAAACCAAACAGCAGCAGAAGTCTACTGCAGGCTTAATACCAAACAACACACCAAACAGCAGCAGAAGTCTACTGCAGGCTTAGTACCAAACACACCAAACAGCAGGAGAAGTCTACTGCAGGCTCAGTACCAAACAACACACCAAACAGCAGCAGAAGTCTACTGCAGGCTTAATACCAAACAACAAACCAAACAGCAGCAGAAGTCTACTGCAGGCTTAATACCAAACAACACACCAAACAGCAGCAGAAGTCTACTGCAGGCTTAGTACCAAACAACACACCAAACAGCAGCAGAAGTCTACTGCAGGCTTAGTACCAAACAACACACAAAACAGCAGCAGAAGTCTACTGCAGGCTTAATACCTAAACACACCAAACAGCAGCAGAAGTCTACTGCAGGCTTAGTACCAAACAACACACCAAACAGTAGCAGAAGTCTACTGCAGGCTTAGTACCAAACAACACACCAAACAGCAGCAGAAGTCTACTGCAGGCTTAATACTTAAAACAAACACACCAAACAGCAGCAGAAGTCTACTGCAGGCTTAATACCAAACAACACCAAACAGCAGCAGAAGTCTACTGCAGGCTTACCAAACACACCAAACAGCAGCAGAAGTCTACTGCAAACAACACACCAAACAGCAGCAGAAGTCTACTGCAGGCTTAATACCAAACAACACCAAACAGCAGCAGAAGTCTACTGCAGGCTTAGTACCAAACAACAAACCAAACAGCAGCAGAAGTCTACTGCAGGCTTAATACCAAACAACACACCAAACAGCAGCAGAAGTCTACTGCAGGCTTAATACCAAACAACACACCAAACAGCAGCAGAAGTCTACTGCAGGCTTAGTACCAAACAACACACCAAACAGCAGCAGAAGTCTACTGCAGGCTTAGTACCAAACAACACACCAAACAAAGTCTACTGCAGGCTTAGTACCAAACAACACCAAAACAGCAGCAGAAGTCTACTGCAGGCTTAATACCAAACAACAAACCAAACAGCAGCAGAAGTCTACTGCAGGCTTAATACCAAAACACACCAAACAGCAGCAGAAGTCTACTGCAGGCTTAGTACCAAACACACCAAACAGCAGCAGAAGTCTACTGCAGGCTTAGTACCAAACAACACACCAAGCAGCAGCAGAAGTCTACTGCAGGCTTAATACCAAACAACACACCAAACAGCAGCAGAAGTCTACTGCAGGCTTAGTACCAAACAACACACCAAACAGCAGCAGAAGTCTACCGCAGGCTTAGTACCAAACAACACACCAAACAGCAGCCAAAGTCTACTGCAGGCTTAATACCAAACAACACACCAAACAGCAGCAGAAGTCTACTGCAGGCTTAATACCAAAAACACACCAAACAGCAGCAGAAGTCTACTGCAGGCTTAATACCAAACAACACCAAACAGCAGCAGAAGTCTACTGCAGGCTTAATACCAAACAACACACCAAGCAGCAGCAGAAGTCTACTGCAGGCTTAGTACCAAACACACCAAACAGCAGAGAAGTCTACTGCAGGCTCAGTACCAAACAACACACCAAACAGCAGCAGAAGTCTACTGCAGGCTTAATACCAAACAACAAACCAAACAGCAGCAGAAGTCTACTGCAGGCTTAATACCAAACAACACACCAAACAGCAGCAGAAGTCTACTGCAGGCTTAGTACCAAACAACACACCAAACAGCAGCAGAAGTCTACTGCAGGCTTAGTACCAAACAACACACAAAACAGCAGCAGAAGTCTACTGCAGGCTTAATACCAAACAACAAACCAAACAGCAGCAGAAGTCTACTGCAGGCTTAATACCAAACAACAAACAGCAGCAGAAGTCTACTGCAGGCAGCAGCAGAAGTCTACTGCAGGCTTAATACCAAACACACCAAACAAACAGGCTTAATAGCAAACACACCAAACAGCAGCAGAAGTCTACTGCAGCAGAAGTCTACTGCAGGCTTAATACCAAAAACACACCAAACAGCAGCAGAAGTCTACTGCAGGCTTAATACCAAACAACACCAAACAGCAGCAGAAGTCTACTGCAGGCTTAATACCAAAAACACACCAAACAGCAGCAGAAGTCTACTGCAGGCTTAATACCAAACAACAAACCAAACAGCAGCAGAAGTCTACTGCAGGCTTAGTACCAAACAACACACCAAACAGCAGCAGAAGTCTACTGCAGGCTTAATACCAAACAACACACCAAACAGCAGCAGAAGTCTACTGCAGGCTTAATACCAAACAACACACCAAACAGCAGCAGAAGTCTACTGCAGGCTTAGTACCAAACAACACACCAAACAGCAGCAGAAGTCTACTGCAGGCTTAATACCAAACAACACCAAACAGCAGCAGAAGTCTACTGCAGGCTTAGTACCAAACACACCAAACAGCAGCAGAAGTCTACTGCAGGCTTAATACCAAACAACACCAAACAGCAGCAGAAGTCTACTGCAGGCTTAATACCAAACAACAAACAAAACAGTCTACCAAACAGCAGCAGAAGTCTACTGCAGGCTTAGTACCAAACAACACACCAAACAGCAGCAGAAGTCTACTGCAGGCTTAATACCAAACAACAAACCAAACAGCAGCAGAAGTCTACTGCAGGCTTAATACCAAACAACACACCAAACAGCAGCAGAAGTCTACTGCAGGCTTAATACCAAACAACAAACCAAACAGCAGCAGAAGTCTACTGCAGGCTTAATACCAAACAACACACCAAACAGCAGCAGAAGTCTACTGCAGGCTTAATACCAAACAACACACCAAGCAGCAGCAGAAGTCTACTGCAGGCTTAGTACCAAACACACCAAACAGCAGGAGAAGTCTACTGCAGGCTCAGTACCAAACAACACACCAAACAGCAGCAGAAGTCTACTGCAGGCTTAATACCAAACAACAAACCAAACAGCAGCAGAAGTCTACTGCAGGCTTAATACCAAACGACACACCAAACAGCAGCAGAAGTCTACTGCAGGCTTAGTACCAAACAACACACCAAACAGTAGCAGAAGTCTACTGCAGGCTTAGTACCAAACAACACACAAAACAGCAGCAGAAGTCTACTGCAGGCTTAATACCTAACGACACACCAAACAGCAGCAGAAGTCTACTGCAGGCTTAGTACCAAACAACACACCAAACAGTAGCAGAAGTCTACTGCAGGCTTAGTACCAAACAACACACCAACCAGCAGCCAAAGTCTACTGCAGGCTTAATACCAAACAACACACCAAACAGCAGCAGAAGTCTACTGCAGGCTTAATACCAAACAGCACAACACACCAAACAAGCAGCAGAAGTCTACTGCAGGCTTAATACCAAACACACCAAACAGCAGCAAAGTCTACTGCAGGCTTAACACCAAACAACCAAACAGCAGCAGAAGTCTACTGCAGGCTTAATACCAAACACACAAACAGCAGCAGAAGTCTAAGGCTTAGAACCAAACAACAAACCAAACAGCAGCAGAAGTCTACTGCAGGCTTAGTACCAAACAACACACCAAACAGCAGCAGAAGTCTACTGCAGGCTTAATACCAAACAACACACCAAACAGCAGCAGAAGTCTACTGCAGGCTTAGTACCAAACAACACACCAAACAGCAGCAGAAGTCTACTGCAGGCTTAATACCAAACAACACACCAAACAGCAGCCAAAGTCTACTGCAGGCTTAGTACCAAACAACACACCAAACAGCAGCAAGTCTACTGCAGGCTTAATACCAAACAACAAACCAAACAGCAGCAGAAGTCTACTGCAGGCTTAATACCAAACGACACACCAAACAGCAGCAGAAGTCTACTGCAGGCTTAGTACCAAACAACAACCAAACAGCAGCAGAAGTCTACTGCAGGCTTAGTACCAAACAACACACAAAACAGCAGCAGAAGTCTACTGCAGGCTTAATACCAAACAACACACCAAACAGCAGCAGAAGTCTACTGCAGGCTTAGTACCAAACAACACACCAAACAGTAGCAGAAGTCTACTGCAGGCTTAGTACCAAACAACACACCAAACAGCAGCAAAGTCTACTGCAGGCTTAATACCAAACAACACACCAAACAGCAGCAGAAGTCTACTGCAGGCTTAATACCAAACAACAACCAAACAGCAGCAGAAGTCTACTGCAGGCTTAATACCAAACACACCAAACAGCAGCAGAAGTCTACTGCAGGCTTAATACCAAACAACACACCAAACAGCAGCAGAAGTCTACTGCAGGCTTAGTACCAAACACACCAAACAGCAGGAGAAGTCTACTGCAGGCTTAGTACCAAACAACACACCAAACAGCAGCAGAAGTCTACTGCAGGCTTAATACCAAACAACAAACCAAACAGCAGCAGAAGTCTACTGCAGGCTTAATACCAAACAACACACCAAACAGCAGCAGAAGTCTACTGCAGGCTTAGTACCAAACAACACACCAAACAGCAGCAGAAGTCTACTGCAGGCTTAGTACCAAACAACACACCAAACAGCAGCAGAAGTCTACTGCAGGCTTAATACCAAACAACAAACCAAACAGCAGCAGAAGTCTACTGCAGGCTTAATACCAAACACACCAAACAGCAGCAGAAGTCTACTGCAGGCTTAATACCAAAAACAAACAGCAGTAGAAGTCTACTGCAGGCTTAATACAAAAACACACCAAACAGCAGCAGAAGTCTACTGCAGGCTTAATACCAAACACACCAAACAGCAGCAGAAGTCTACTGCAGCCGTAATACCAAACACACCAAACAGCTGCCGAAGTCTACTGCAGGCTTAATACCAAACACACCAAACAGCAGCAAAAGTCTACTGCAGGCTTAACACCAAACACACCAAACAGCAGCAGAAGTCTACTGCAGGCTTAATACCAAACACACCAAACAGCAGCAGAAGTCTACTGCAGGCTTAGAACCAAACAACAAACCAAACAGCAGCAGAAGTCTACTGCAGGTTTAGTACCAAACAACACACCAAACAGCAGCAGAAGTCTACTGCAGGCTTAACACCAAACAACACACCAAACAGCAGCAGAAGTCTACTGCAGGCTTAATACCAAACAACACACCAAACAGTAGCAGAAGTCTACTGCAGGCTTAGTACCAAACAACACACCAAACAGCAGCCAAAGTCTACTGCAGGCTTAATACCAAACAACACACCAAACAGCAGCCAAAGTCTACTGCAGGCTTAGTACCAAACAACACACAAAACAGCAGCAGAAGTCTACTGCAGGCTTAATACCAAACAACAAACCAAACAGCAGCAGAAGTCTACTGCAGGCTTAATACCAAACAACACACCAAGCAGCAGCAGAAGTCTACTGCAGGCTTAGTACCAAACACACCAAACAGCAGGAGAAGTCTACTGCAGGCTCAGTACCAAACAACACACCAAACAGCAGCAGAGGTCTACTGCAGGCTTAATACCAAACAACAAACCAAACAGCAGCAGAAGTCTACTGCAGGCTTAATAAAAAAATGACACACCAAACAGCAGCAGAAGTCTACTGCAGGCTTAGTACCAAACAACACACCAAACAGTAGCAGAAGTCTACTGCAGGCTTAGTACCAAACAACACACAAAACAGCAGCAGAAGTCTACTGCAGGCTTAATACCTAAACACACCAAACAGCAGCAGAAGTCTACTGCAGGCTTAGTACCAAACAACACACCAAACAGTAGCAGAAGTCTACTGCAGGCTTAGTACCAAACAACACACCAAACAGCAGCCAAAGTCTACTGCAGGCTTATACCAAACACACCAAACAGCAGCAGAAGTCTACTGCAGGCTTAATACCAAACACACCAAACAGCAGCAGAAGTCTACTGCAGGCTTAAACAAAAACACACCAAACAGCAGCAGAAGTCTACTGCAGGCTTAATACCAAACAACACACCAAGCAGCAGCAGAAGTCTACTGCAGGCTTAGTACCAAACACACCAAACAGCAGGAGAAGTCTACTGCAGGCTCAGTACCAAACAACACACCAAACAGCAGCAGAAGTCTACTGCAGGCTTAATACCAAACAACAAACCAAACAGCAGCAGAAGTCTACTGCAGGCTTAATACCAAAACACACCAAACAGCAGCAGAAGTCTACTGCAGGCTTAGTACCAAACAACACACCAAACAGTAGCAGAAGTCTACTGCAGGCTTAGTACCAAACAACACACAAACAGCAGCAGAAGTCTACTGCAGGCTTAATACCAAACAACACACCAAACAGCAGCAGAAGTCTACTGCAGGCTTAGTACCAAACAACACACCAAACAGTAGCAGAAGTCTACTGCAGGCTTAGTACCAAACAACACACCAAACAGCAGCCAAAGTCTACTGCAGGCTTAATACCAAAAACAAACAGCAGCAGAAGTCTACTGCAACCAAACAGCAGCAGAAGTCTACTGCAGGCTTAAGTCTACCAGGCTTAACAACACACCAAACAGCAGCAGAAGTCTACTGCAGGCTTAACACCAAACACACCAAACAGCAGCAGAAGTCTACTGCAGGCTTAAACCAAACACACCAAACAGCAGCAGAAGTCTACTGCAGGCTTAATACCAAACAACAAACCAAACAGCAGCAGAAGTCTACTGCAGGCTTAGTACCAAACAACACACCAAACAGCAGCAGAAGTCTACTGCAGGCTTAATACCAAACAACACACCAAACAGCAGCAGAAGTCTACTGCAGGCTTAGTACCAAACAACACACCAAACAGCAGCCAAAGTCTACTGCAGGCTTAATACCAAACAACACACCAAACAGCAGCAGAAGTCTACTGCAGGCTTAGTACCAAAAACAACACCAAACAGCAGCAGAAGTCTACTGCAGGCTTAATACCAAACAACAAACCAAACAGCAGCAGAAGTCTACTGCAGGCTTAATACCAAACGACACACCAAACAGCAGCAGAAGTCTACTGCAGGCTTAGTACCAAACAACACACCAAACAGCAGCAGAAGTCTACTGCAGGCTTAGTACCAAACAACACACAAACAGCAGCAGAAGTCTACTGCAGGCTTAATACCAAACGACACACCAAACAGCAGCAGAAGTCTACTGCAGGCTTAGTACCAAACAACACACCAAACAGTAGCAGAAGTCTACTGCAGGCTTAGTACCAAACAACACACCAAACAGCAGCCAAAGTCTACTGCAGGCTTAATACCAAACAACACACCAAACAGCAGCAGAAGTCTACTGCAGGCTTAATACCAAACACACCAAACAGCAGCAAAAGTCTACTGCAGGCTTAACACCAAACACACCAAACAGCAGCAGAAGTCTACTGCAGGCTTAATACCAAACACACCAAACAGCAGCAGAAGTCTACTGCAGGCTTAGAACCAAACAACAAACCAAACAGCAGCAGAAGTCTACTGCAGGCTTAATACCAAACAACACACCAAATAGCAGCAGAAGTCTACTGCAGGCTTAACACCAAACAACACACCAAACAGCAGCAGAAGTCTACTGCAGGCTTAATACCAAACAACACACCAAACAGCAGCAGAAGTCTACTGCAGGCTTAGTACCAAACAACACACAAAACAGCAGCAGAAGTCTACTGCAGGCTTAATACCAAACAACAAACCAAACAGCAGCAGAAGTCTACTGCAGGCTTAATACCAAACGACACACCAAACAGCAGCAGAAGTCTACTGCAGGCTTAGTACCAAACAACACACAAAACAGCAGCAGAAGTCTACTGCAGGCTTAATACCAAACAACAAACCAAACAGCAGCAGAAGTCTACTGCAGGCTTAATACCAAACACACCAAACAGCAGCAGAAGTCTACTGCAGGCTTAATACCAAACACACCAAACAGCAGCAGAAGTCTACTGCAGGCTTAGTACCAAACAACACACAAAACAGCAGCAGAAGTCTACTGCAGGCTTAATACCAAACAACAAACCAAACAGCAGCAGAAGTCTACTGCAGGCTTAATACCAAACAACAAACCAAACAGCAGCAGAAGTCTACTGCAGGCTTAATACCAAACGGCACACCAAACAGCAGTAGAAGTCTACTGCAGGCCTAATGCGAAACACACCAAACAGCAGCAGAAGTCTACTGCAGGCTTAGTACCAAACAACACACCAAACAGCAGCAGAAGTCTACTGCAGGCTTAGTACCAAACAACACACCAAACAGCAGCCAAAGTCTACTGCAGGCTTAATACCAAACAACACACCAAACAGCAGCAGAAGTCTACTGCAGGCTTAATACCAAACAACAAACCAAACAGCAGCAGAAGTCTACTGCAGGCTTAATACCAAACAACACACCAAACAGCAGCAGAAGTCTACTGCAGGCGTAATACCAAACAACACACCAAGCAGCAGCAGAAGTCTACTGCAGGCTTAGTACCAAACACACCAAACAGCAGGAGAAGTCTACTGCAGGCTCAGTACCAAACAACACACCAAACAGCAGCAGAAGTCTACTGCAGGCTTAATACCAAACAACAAACCAAACAGCAGCAGAAGTCTACTGCAGGCTTAGTACCAAACAACACACCAAACAGTAGCAGAAGTCTACTGCAGGCTTAGTACCAAACAACACACCAAACAGCAGCAGAAGTCTACTGCAGGCTTAGTACCAAACAGCGGCAGAAGTCTACTGCAGGCTTAGTACCAAACAACAAACCAAACAGCAGCAGAAGTCTACTGCAGGCTTAATACCAAACAACACACCAAACAGTAGCAGAAGTCTACTGCAGGCTTACTAACAAACAACACACCAAACAACAGCCAAAGTCTACTGCAGGCTTAATAACAAACAACACACCAAACAGCAGCAGAAGTCTACTGCAGGCTTAGTACCAAACAACACCAAACAGCAGCAGAAGTCTACTGCAGGCTTAATACCAAACACACCAAACAGCAGCAGAAGTCTACTGCAGGCTTAATACCAAAACACACCAAACAGCAGCAGAAGTCTACTGCAGGCTTAATACCAAACAACACACAAAACAGCAGCAGAAGTCTACTGCAGGCTTAATACCAAACAACAAACCAAACAGCAGCAGAAGTCTACTGCAGGCTTAATACCAAACGACACACCAAGCAGCAGCTGAAGTCTACTGCAGGCTTAGTACCAAACAACACACCAAACAGCAGCAGAAGTCTACTGCAGGCCTAATGCGAAACACACCAAACAGCAGCAGAAGTCTACTGCAGGCTTAGTACCAAACAACACACCAAACAGCAGCAGAAGTCTACCGCAGGCTTAGTACCAAACAACACACCAAACAGCAGCCAAAGTCTACTGCAGGCTTAATACCAAACAACACACCAAACAGCAGCAGAAGTCTACTGCAGGCTTAATACCAAACAACAAACCAAACAGCAGCAGAAGTCTACTGCAGGCTTAATACCAAACAACACACCAAACAGCAGCAGAAGTCTACTGCAGGCTTAATACCAAACAACACACCAAACAGCAGCAGAAGTCTACTGCAGGCTTAGTACCAAACACACCAAACAGCAGGAGAAGTCTACTGCAGGCTCAGTACCAAACAACACACCAAACAGCAGCAGAAGTCTACTGCAGGCTTAATACCAAACAACAAACCAAACAGCAGCAGAAGTCTACTGCAGGCTTAGTACCAAACAACACCAAACAGCAGCAGAAGTCTACTGCAGGCTTAGTACCAAACAACACACCAAACAGCAGCAGAAGTCTCTAGGCTGCAGGCAGAAGTCTACTGCAGGCTTAGTACCAAACAACAAACCAAACAGCAGCAGAAGTCTACTGCAGGCTTAATACCAAACAACACACCAAACAGTAGCAGAAGTCTACTGCAGGCTTACTAACAAACAACACACCAAACAACAGCCAAAGTCTACTGCAGGCTTAATAACAAACAACACACCAAACAGCAGCAGAAGTCTACTGCAGGCTTAGTACCAAACAACACACAAAACAGCAGCAGAAGTCTACTGCAGGCTTAATACCAAACAACAAACCAAACAGCAGCAGAAGTCTACTGCAGGCTTAATACCAAACAACACACCAAACAGCAGCAGAAGTCTACTGCAGGCTTAATACCAAACACACCAAACAGCAGCAGAAGTCTACTGCAGGCTTAATACCAAACACACCAAACAGCAGCAGAAGTCTACTACAGGCTTAGAACCAAACAACAAACCAAACAGCAGCAGAAGTCTACTGCAGGCTTAGTACCGAACAACACACAAAACAGCAGCAGAAGTCTACTGCAGGCTTAATACCAAACAACTAACCAAACAGCAGCAGAAGTCTACTGCAGGCTTAATAGTCAAACAGCAGCAGAAGTCTACTGCAGGCTTAACACCAAACACACCAAACAGCAGCAGAAGTCTACTGCAGGCTTAATACCAAACAACACACCAAACAGCAGCAGAAGTCTACTGCAGGCTTAGAACCAAACAACAAACCAAACAGCAGCAGAAGTCTACTGCAGGCTTAATACCAAACACACCAAACAGAAGCAGAAGTCTACTGCAGGCTTAATAGCAAACACAACAAACAGCAGCAGAAGTCTACTGCAGCCGTAATACCAAAAACACCAAACAGCAGCAGAAGTCTACTACAGGCTTAGAACCAAACAACAAACCAAACAGCAGCAGAAGTCTACTGCAGGCTTAGTACCAAACAACACACCAAATAGCAGCAGAAGTCTACTGCAGGCCTAATACCAAACACACCAAACAGCAGCAGAAGTCTGCTGCAGGCTTAATACCAAACAACAAACCAAACAGCAGCAGACGTCTACTGCAGGCTTAATACCAAACACACCAAACAGCAGCAGAAGTCTGCTGCAGGCTTAGTACCAAACACACCAAACAGCAGCAGAAGTCTACTGCAGGCTTAGTACCAAACAACACACCAAACAGCAGCAGAAGTCTACTGCAGGCTTAATACCAAACACACCAAACAGCAGCAGAAGTCCACTGCAACAAACACACCAAACAGCAGCAGAAGTCTACTGCAGGCTTAATACCAAAAAAAAACCAAACACCAGAAGTCTACTGCAGGCTTAGTACCAAACATACCAAACAGCAGCAGAAGTCTACTGCAGGCTTAGTACCAAACAACACAAAAAACAGCAGCAGAAGTCTACTGCAGGCTTAATACCAAACAACAAACCAAACAGCAGCAGAAGTCTACTGCAGGCTTAATACCAAACAACACACCAAACAGCAGCAGAAGTCTACTGCAGGCTAATACCAAACACACCAAACAGCAGCAGAAGTCCACTGCAGGCTTAATACCAAACACACCAAACAGCAGCAGAAGTCTACTGCAGGCTTAGTACCAAACAACACACCAAACAGCAGCAGAAGTCTACTGCAGGCTTAATACCAAACAACACACCAAACAGCAGCAGAAGTCTACTGCAGGCTTAGTACCAAACAACACACCAAACAGCAGCAGAAGTCTACTGCAGGCTTAGTACCAAACAACAAACCAAACAGCAGCAGAAGTCTACTGCAGGCTTAATACCAAACAACACACCAAACAGTAGCAGAAGTCTACTGCAGGCTTAGTACCAAACAACACACCAAACAGCAGCCAAAGTCTACTGCAGGCTTAATACCAAACAACACACCAAACAGCAAAGTCTACTGCAGGCTTAATACCAAACAACACACCAAACAGCAGCAGAAGTCTACTGCAGGCTTAATACCAAACAACACACCAAACAGCAGCAGAAGTCTACTGCAGGCTTAATACCAAACAACAAACCAACAGCAGCAGAAGTCTACTGCAGGCTTAGTACCAAACACACCAAACAGCAGGAGAAGTCTACTGCAGGCTTAGTACCAAACAACACACCAAACAGCAGCAGAAGTCTACTGCAGGCTTAATACCAAACAACAAACCAAACAGCAGCAGAAGTCTACTGCAGGCTTAGAACCAAACAGCAAACCAAACAGCAGCAGAAGTCTACTGCAGGCTTAATACCAAACACACCAAACAGAAGCAGAAAACTTAATACAAACACAACAAACAGCAGCAGAAGTCTACTGCAGGCTTAATACCAAACACACCAAACAGCAGCAGAAGTCTACTACAGGCTTAGAACCAAACAACACACCAAACAGCAGCAGAAGTCTACTGCAGGCTTAGTACCAAACAACACACCAAATAGCAGCAGTAGTCTACTGCAGGCTTAATACCAAACACACCAAACAGCAGCAGAAGTCTACTGCAGGCTTAATACCAAACAACAAACCAAACAGCAGCAGAAGTCTACTGCAGGCTTAATACCAAACACACCAAACAGCAGCAGAAGTCTGCTGCAGGCTTAGTACCAAACACACCAAACAGCAGCAGAAATCTACTGCAGGCTTAGTACCAAACAACAACCAAACAGCAGCAGAAGTCTACTGCAGGCTTAATACCAAAAACACACCAAACAGCAGCAGAAGTCCACTGCAGGCTTAGTACCAAACACACCAAACAGCAGCAGAAGTCTACTGCAGGCTTAGTACCAAACAACAAACCAAACAGCAGCAGAAGTCTACTGCAGGCTTAATACCAAACAACACACCAAACAGCAGCAGAAGTCTACTGCAGGCTTAATACCAAACAACAAACAGCAGCAGAAACAGCTTAATAGCAAACACACCAAACAGCAGAAGTCTACTGTAATACCAAACACACCAAACAGGCGAAGTCTACTGCAGGCTTAATACAAACACACCAAACAGCAGCAAAAGTCTACTGCAGCTTAACACCAAACACACCAAACAGCAGCAGAAGTCTACTGCAGGCTTAAACAAACACACCAAACAGCAGCAGAAGTCTACTGCAGGCTTAATACCAAACAACAAACCAAACAGCAGCAGAAGTCTACTGCAGGCTTAATACCAAACAACACACCAAACAGCAGCAGAAGTCTACTGCAGGCTTAATACCAAACAACACACCAAACAGTAGCAGTCTACTGCAGGCTTAGTACCAAACAACACACCAAACAGCAGCCAAAGTCTACTGCAGGCTTAATACCAAACAACACACCAAACAGCAGCCAAAGTCTACTGCAGGCTTAGTACCAAACAACACACCAAACAGCAGCAGAAGTCTACTGCAGGCTTAATACCAAACAACAAACCAAACAGCAGCAGAAGTCTACTGCAGGCTTAATACCAAACGACACACCAAACAGCAGCAGAAGTCTACTGCAGGCTTAGTACCAAACAACACACCAAACAGTAGCAGAAGTCTACTGCAGGCTTAGTACCAAACAACACACAAAACAGCAGCAGAAGTCTACTGCAGGCTTAATACCTAACGACACACCAAACAGCAGCAGAAGTCTACTGCAGGCTTAGTACCAAACAACACACCAAACAGTAGCAGAAGTCTACTGCAGGCTTAGTACCAAACAACACACCAAACAGCAGCCAAAGTCTACTGCAGGCTTAATACCAAACAACACACCAAACAGCAGCAGAAGTCTACTGCAGGCTTAATACCAAACACACCAAACAGCAGCAGAAGTCTACTGCAGGCTTAATACCAAACACACCAAACAGCAGCAGAAGTCTACTGCAGGCTTAATACCAAACACACCAAACAGCAGCAGAAGTCTACTGCAGGCTTAGTACCAAACAACAAACCAAACAGCAGCAGAAGTCTACTGCAGGCTTAATACCAAACAACACACCAAACAGCAGCAGAAGTCTACTGCAGGCTTAATACCAAACAACACACCAAACAGCAGCAGAAGTCTACTGCAGGCTTAATACCAAACAACACACCAAACAGCAGCAGAAGTCTACTGCAGGCTTAGTACCAAACAACACACAAAACAGCAGCAGAAGTCTACTGCAGGCTTAATACCAAACAACAAACCAAACAGCAGCAGAAGTCTACTGCAGGCTTAATACCAAAACACACCAAACAGCAGCAGAAGTCTACTGCAGGCTTAGTACCAAACAACACACAAACAGCAGCAAAGTCTACTGCAGGCTTAATACCAAACAACAAACCAAACAGCAGCAGAAGTCTACTGCAGGCTTAATACCAAACACACACCAAACAGCAGCAGAAGTCTACTGCAGGCTTAATACCAAACACACCAAACAGCAGCAGAAGTCTACTGCAGGCTTAGTACCAAACAACACACAAACAGCAGCAGAAGTCTACTGCAGGCTTAATACCAAACAACAAACCAAACAGCAGCAGAAGTCTACTGCAGGCTTAATACCAAACACACAAACAGCAGCAGAAGTCTAAAGAAACACACCAAACAGCAGCAGAAGTCTACTGCAGGCTTAGTACCAAACAACACACCAAACAGTAGCAGAAGTCTACTGCAGGCTTAGTACCAAACAACACACCAACCAGCAGCCAAAGTCTACTGCAGGCTTAATACCAAACAACACACCAAACAGCAGCAGAAGTCTACTGCAGGCTTAATACCAAACAACAAACCAAACAGCAGCAGAAGTCTACTGCAGGCTTAATACCAAACAACACACCAAACAGCAGCAGAAGTCTACTGCAGGCTTAATACCAAACAACACACCAAGCAGCAGCAGAAGTCTACTGCAGGCTTAGTACCAAACACACCAAACAGCAGGAGAAGTCTACTGCAGGCTCAGTACCAAACAACACACCAAACAGCAGCAGAAGTCTACTGCAGGCTTAATACCAAACAACAAACCAAACAGCAGCAGAAGTCTACTGCAGGCACACCAAACAGTAGCAGAAGTCTAAACCAAACAACACACCAAACAGCAGCAGAAGTCTACTACCAAACAGCGGCAGAAGCTACTGCAGGCTTAGTACCAAACAACAAACCAAACAGCAGCAGAAGTCTACTGCAGGCTTAATACCAAACAACACACCAAACAGTAGCAGAAGTCTACTGCAGGCTTACTAACAAACAACACACCAAA
This sequence comes from Oncorhynchus tshawytscha, assembly GCF_018296145.1. Classification (NCBI taxonomy): domain Eukaryota; kingdom Metazoa; phylum Chordata; class Actinopteri; order Salmoniformes; family Salmonidae; genus Oncorhynchus; species Oncorhynchus tshawytscha. The sequence goes on along the minus strand of NC_056450.1, from coordinate 29,568,769 downwards.
CAACAGCCAAAGTCTACTGCAGGCTTAATAACAAACAACACACCAAACAGAGGCAGAAGTCTACTGCAGGCTTAGTACCAAACAACACACAAAACAGCAGCAGAAGTCTACTGCAGGCTTAATACCAAACAACAAACCAAACAGCAGCAGAAGTCTACTGCAGGCTTAATACCAAACGACACACCAAACAGCAGCAGAAGTCTACTGCAGGCTTAATACCAAACAACACACAAAACAGCAGCAGAAGTCTACTGCAGGCTTAATACCAAACAACAAACCAAACAGCAGCAGAAGTCTACTGCAGGCTTAATACCAAACAACACACCAAACAGCAGCAGAAGTCTACTACAGGCTTAGAACCAAACAACAAACCAAACAGCAGCAGAAGTCTACTGCAGGCTTAGTACCGAACAACACACAAAACAGCAGCAGAAGTCTACTGCAGGCTTAATACCAAACAACTAACCAAACAGCAGCAGAAGTCTACTGCAGGCTTAATAGCAAACACACCAAACAGCAGCAGAAGTCTACTGCAGGCTTAACACCAAACACAGCAAACAGCAGCAGAAGTCTACTGCAGGCTTAGAACCAAACAACACACCAAACAGCAGCAGAAGTCTACTGCAGGATTAGAACCAAACAGCAAACCAAACAGCAGCAGAAGTCTACTGCAGGCTTAATACCAAACACACCAAACAGAAGCAGAAGTCTACTGCAGGCTTAATAGCAAACACAACAAACAGCAGCAGAAGTCTACTGCAGCCGTAATACCAAAAACACCAAACAGCAGCAGAAGTCTACTACAGGCTTAGAACCAAACAACAAACCAAACAGCAGCAGAAGTCTACTGCAGGCTTAGTACCAAACAACACACCAAATAGCAGCAGAAGTCTACTGCAGGCCTAATACCAAACACACCAAACAGCAGCAGAAGTCTGCTGCAGGCTTAATACCAAACAACAAACCAAACAGCAGCAGACGTCTACTGCAGGCTTAATACCAAACACACCAAACAGCAGCAGAAGTCTGCTGCAGGCTTGGTACCAAACACACCAAACAGCAGCAGAAATCTACTGCAGGCTTAGTACCAAACAACACACCAAACAGCAGCAGAAGTCTACTGCAGGCTTAATACCAAACACACAAACCAAACAGTACCAAACACACCAAACAGCAGCAGAAGTCTACTGCAGGCTTAATACCAAACAACACACCAAACAGCAGCAGAAGTCTACTGCAGGCTTAGTACCAAACACACCAAACAGCAGCAGAAGTCTACTGCAGGCTTAGTACCAAACAACACACCAAACAGCAGCAGAAGTCTACTGCAGGCTTAATAACAAACAGCAAACCAAACAGCAGCAGAAGTCTACTGCAGGCTTAATACCAAAAACCAAACAGCAGCAGAAGTCTACTGCAGGCTTAATACCAAACAACAAACCAAACAGCAGCAGAAGTCTACTGCAGGCTTAATACCAAACAACACACCCAACAGCAGCAGAAGTCTACTGCAGGCCTAATGCCAAACACACCAAACAGCAGCAGAAGTCCACTGCAGGCTTAATACCAAACACACCAAACAGCAGCAGAAGTCTACTGCAGGCTTAGTACCAAACAACACACCAAACAGTAGCAGAAGTCTACTGCAGGTTTAATACCAAACAACACACCAAACAGTAGCAGAAGTCTACTGCAGGCTTAGTACCAAACAACACACCAAACAGCAGCCAAAGTCTACTGCAGGCTTAATAACAAACAACACACCAAACAGCAGCAGAAGTCTACTGCAGGCTTAATACCAAACAACACACCAAACAGCAGCAGAAGTCTACTGCAGGCTTAGTACCAAACAACACACCAAACAGCAGCAGAAGTCTACTGCAGGCTTAATACCAAACAACACACCAAACAGCAGCAGAAGTCTACTGCAGGCTTAATACCAAACAACACACCAAACAGCAGCAGAAGTCTACTGCAGGCTTAATACCAAACAACAAACCAAACAGCAGCAGAAGTCTACTGCAGGCTTAATACCAAACAACACACCAAACAGCAGCAGAAGTCTACTGCAGGCTTACTACCAAACAACAAACCAAGCAGCAGCAGAAGTCTACTGCAGGCTTAGTACCAAACACACCAAAGAGCAGGAGAAGTCTACTGCAGGCTCAGTACCAAACAACACACCAAACAGCAGCAGAAGTCTACTGCAGGCTTAATACCAAACAACAAACCAAACAGCAGCAGAAGTCTACTGCAGGATTAGAACCAAACAGCAAACCAAACAGCAGCAGAAGTCTACTGCAGGCTTAATACCAAACACACCAAACAGAAGCAGAAGTCTACTGCAGGCTTAATAGCAAACACAACAAACAGCAGCAGAAGTCTACTGCAGGCTTAATACCAAACAACACCAAACAGCAGCAGAAGTCTACTACAGGCTTAGAACCAAACAACAACCAAACAGCAGCAGAAGTCTACTGCAGGCTTAGTACCAAACAACACACCAAATAGCAGCAGAAGTCTACTGCAGGCCTAATACCAAACACACAAACAGCAGCAGAAGTCTGCTGCAGGCTTAATACCAAACAACAAACCAAACAGCAGCAGACGTCTACTGCAGGCTTAATACCAAACACACAAACAGCAGCAAACAGCAGTACCAAACACACCAAACAGCAGCAGAAATCTACTGCAGGCTTAGTACCAAACAACACACCAAACAGCAGCAGAAGTCTACTGCAGGCTTAGTACCAAACAAACACACCAAACAGCAGCAGAAGTCTACTGCAGGCTTAGTACCAAACAACAAACCAAACAGCAGCAGAAGTCTACTGCAGGCTTAATACCAAACAACACACCAAACAGCAGCAGAAGTCTACTGCAGGCTTAATACCAAACAACACACCAAACAGCAGCAGAAGTCTACTGCAGGCTTAATACCAAACAACAAACCAAACAGCAGCAGAAGTCTACTGCAGGCTTAATACCAAACACACCAAACAGCAGCAGAAGTCTACTGCAGGCTTAGTACCAAACAACACACCAAACAGCAGCAAAGTCTACTGCAGGCTTAATACCAAACAACACACCAAACAGCAGCAGAAGTCTACTGCAGGCTTAATACCAAACAACAAACCAAACAGCAGCAGAAGTCTACTGCAGGCTTAATACCAAACACACCAAACAGCAGCAGAAGTCTACTGCAGGCTTAGTACCAAACAACACACCAAACAGCAGCCAAAGTCTACTGCAGGCTTAATACCAAACAACACACCAAACAGCAGCAGAAGTCTACTGCAGGCTTAATACCAAACAACACACCAAACAACAGCCAAAGTCTACTGCAGGCTTAATAACAAACAACAAACCAAACAGCAGCTGAAGTCTACTGCAGGCTTAGTACCAAACAACACACCAAACAGCAGCAGAAGTCTACTGCAGGCTTAGTACCAAACATACCAAACAGCAGCAGAAGTCTACTGCAGGCTTAGTACCAAACAACACAAAAAACAGCAGCAGAAGTCTACTGCAGGCTTAATAACAAACAGCAAACCAAACAGCAGCAGAAGTCCACTGCAGGCTTAGTACCAAACACACCAAACAGCAGCAGAAGTCTACTGCAGGCTTAGTACCAAACAACAAACCAAACAGCAGCAGAAGTCTACTGCAGGCTTAATACCAAACAACACACCAAACAGCAGCAGAAGTCTACTGCAGGCTTAATACCAAACAACACACCAAACAGCAGCAGAAGTCTACTGCAGGCTTAATACCAAACAACAAACCAAACAGCAGCAGAAGTCTACTGCAGGCTTAATACCAAACACACCAAACAGCAGCAGAAGTCTACTGCAGGCTTAGTACCAAACAACACACCAAACAGCAGCAGAAGTCTACTGCAGGCTTAATACCAAACAACACACCAAACAGCAGCAGAAGTCTACTGCAGGCTTAATACCAAACAACAAACCAAACAGCAGCAGAAGTCTACTGCAGGCTTAATACCAAACAACACACCAAACAGTAGCAGAAGTCTACTGCAGGCTTAGTACCAAACAACACACCAAACAGCAGCCAAAGTCTACTGCAGGCTTAATACCAAACAACACACCAAACAGCAGCAGAAGTCTACTGCAGGCTTAATACCAAACAACACACCAAACAGCAGCAGAAGTCTACTGCAGGCTTAATACCAAACAACAAACCAAACAGCAGCAGAAGTCTACTGCAGGCTTAATACCAAACAACACACCAAACAGCAGCAGAAGTCTACTGCAGGCTTACTACCAAACAACAAACCAAGCAGCAGCAGAAGTCTACTGCAGGCTTAGTACCAAACACACCAAAGAGCAGGAGAAGTCTACTGCAGGCTCAGTACCAAACAACACACCAAACAGCAGCAGAAGTCTACTGCAGGCTTAATACCAAACAACACACCAAACAGCAGCAGAAGTCTACTGCAGGCTTAATACCAAACAACAAACCAAACAGCAGCAGAAGTCTACTGCAGGATTAGAACCAAACAGCAAACCAAACAGCAGCAGAAGTCTACTGCAGGCTTAATACCAAACACACCAAACAGAAGCAGAAGTCTACTGCAGGCTTAATAGCAAACACAACAAACAGCAGCAGAAGTCTACTGCAGCCGTAATACCAAACACACCAAACAGCAGCAGAAGTCTACTACAGGCTTAGAACCAAACAACAACCCAAACAGCAGCAGAAGTCTACTGCAGGCTTAGTACCAAACAACACACCAAATAGCAGCAGTAGTCTACTGCAGGCCTAATACCAAACACACCAAACAGCAGCAGAAGTCTGCTGCAGGCTTAATACCAAACAACAAACCAAACAGCAGCAGACGTCTACTGCAGGCTTAATACCAAACACACCAAACAGCAGCAGAAGTCTGCTGCAGGCTTAGTACCAAACACACCAAACAGCAGCAGAAATCTACTGCAGGCTTAGTACCAAACAACACACCAAACAGCAGCAGAAGTCTACTGCAGGCTTAATACCAAACACACCAAACAGCAGCAGAAGTCCACTGCAGGCTTAGTACCAAACACACCAAACAGCAGCAGAAGTCTACTGCAGGCTTAGTACCAAACAACAAACCAAACAGCAGCAGAAGTCTACTGCAGGCTTAATACCAAACAACACACCAAACAGTAGCAGAAGTCTACTGCAGGCTTAGTACCAAACAACACACCAAACAGCAGCAGAAGTCTACTGCAGGCTTAATACCAACAACACACCAAACAGCAGCAGAAGTCTACTGTAGGCTTAATACCAAACAACAAACCAAACAGCAGCAGAAGTCTACTGCAGGCTTAATACCAAACACACCAAACAGCAGCAGAAGTCTACTGCAGGCTTAATACCAAACAACAAACCAAACAGCAGCTGAAGTCTACTGCAGGCTTAGTACCAAACAACACAAAAAACAGTAGCAGAAGTCTACTGCAGGCTTAGTACCAAACATACCAAACAGCAGCAGAAGTCTACTGCAGGCTTAGTACCAAACAACACAAAAAACAGTAGCAGAAGTCTACTGCAGGCTTAATAACAAACAACAAACCAAACAGCAGCAGAAGTCTACTGCAGGCTTAATACCAACAACACACCAAGCAGCAGCAGAAGTCTACTGCAGGCTTAGTACCAAACAACACAAAAAACAGTAGCAGAAGTCTACTGCAGGCTTAATAACAAACAACATACCAAACAGCAGCTGAAGTCTACTGCAGGCTTAATACCAACAACACACCAAACAGCAGCAGAAGTCTACTGTAGGCTTAATACCATACCACAAACCAAACAGCAGCAGAAGTCTACTGCAGGCTTAGTACCAAACATACCAAACAGCAGCAGAAGTCTACTGCAGGCTTAGTACCAAACAACACAAAAAACAGCAGCAGAAGTCTACTGCAGGCTTAATAACAAACAACAAACCAAACAGCAGCAGAAGTCTAATGCAGGCTTAATACCAAACACACCAAACAGCAGTAGAAGTCTACTGCAGGCTTAATACCAAACAACACACCCAACAGCAGCAGAAGTCTACTGCAGGCTAATACCAAACACACCAAACAGCAGCAGAAAGTACCAAACACACCAAACAGCACTGCAGGCTTACCAAACAACACACCAAACATAGTCTACTGCAGGCTTAAAACAAACAACAACACCAAACAGCAGCAGAAGTCTACTGCAGGCTTAATACCAAACAACACACCAAACAGCAGCAGAAGTCTACTGCAGGCTTAGTACCAAACAACAAACCAAACAGCAGCAGAAGTCTACTGCAGGCTTAATACCAAACAACACACCAAACAGCAGCAGAAGTCTACTGCAGGCTTAATACCAAACAACACACCAAACAGCAGCAGAAGTCTACTGCAGGCTTAATACCAAACAACACACCAAACAGCAGCAGAAGTCTACTGCAGGCTTAATACCAAACAACAAACCAAACAGCAGCAGAAGTCTACTGCAGGCTTAATACCAAAAACACACCAAACAGCAGCAGAAGTCTACTGCAGGCTTAGTACCAAACAACACACCAAACAGCAGCAAAGTCTACTGCAGGCTTAATACCAAACAAAACACCAAACAGCAGCAGAAGTCTACTGCAGGCTTAATACCAAACAACAAACCAAACAGCAGCAGAAGTCTACTGCAGGCTTAATACCAAACAACACACCAAACAGCAGCAGAAGTCTACTGCAGGCTTAATACCAAACAACAAACCAAGCAGCAGCAGAAGTCTACTGCAGGCTTCGTACCAAACAACACAAAAAACAGTAGCAGAAGTCTACTGCAGGCTTAATAACAAACAACAAACCAAACAGCAGCTGAAGTCTACTGCAGGCTTAATACCAACAACACACCAAGCAGCAGCAGAAGTCTACTGCAGGCTTAGTACCAAACAACACAAAAAACAGCAGCAGAAGTCTACTGCAGGCTTAATAACAAACAACAAACCAAACAGCAGCAGAAGTCTAATGCAGGCTTAATACCAAACACACCAAACAGCAGTAGAAGTCTACTGCAGGCTTAATACCAAACAACACACCCAACAGCAGCAGAAGTCTACTGCAGGCCTAATGCCAAACACACCAAACAGCAGCAGAAGTCCACTGCAGGCTTAATACCAAACACACCAAACAGCAGTAGAAGTCTACAGCAGGCTTAATACCAAACAACACACCCAACAGCAGCAGAAGTCTACTGCAGGCCTAATGCCAAACACACCAAACAGCAGCAGAAGTCCACTGCAGGCTTAATACCAAACACACCAAACAGCAGCAGAAGTCTACTGCAGGCTTAGTACCAAACAACACACCAAACAGTAGCAGAAGTCTACTGCAGGTTTAATACCAAACAACACACCAAACAGCAGCAGAAGTCTACTGCAGGCTTAATACCAAACAACACACCAAACAGCAGCAGAAGTCTACTGCAGGCTTAATACCAAACAACACACCAAACAGCAGCAGAAGTCTACTGCAGGCTTAATACCAAACACACCAAACAGCAGCAGAAGTCTACTGCAGGCTTAGTACCAAACAACACACCAAACAGCAGCAAAGTCTACTGCAGGCTTAATACCAAACAACAAACCAAACAGCAGCAGAAGTCTACTGCAGGCTTAGTACCAAACAACAAACCAAACAGCAGCAGAAGTCTACTGCAGGCTTAGTACCAAACAACAAACCAAAAGCAGCAGAAGTCTACTGCAGGCACCAAAACACCAAACAGCAGCAGAAGTCTACTGCAGGCTTAATACCAAACAACAAACCAAACAGCAGCAGAAGTCTACTGCAGGCTTAATACCAAACAACACACCAAACAGCAGCAGAAGTCTACTGCAGGCTTAATACCAAACAACAAACCAAACAGCAGCAGAAGTCTACTGCAGGCTTAGTACCAAACAGCAGCAGAAGTCTACTTCAGGCTTACAACACACCAAACAGCAGCAGAAGTCTACTGCAGGCGTAATACCAAACAACACACCAAACAGCAGCAGAAGTCTACTGCAGGCTTAATACCAAACAACAAACCAAACAGCAGCAGAAGTCTACTGCAGGCTTAATACCAAACAACAAACCAAACAGCAGCAGAAGTCTACTGCAGGCTTAATACCAAACAACACCAAACAGCAGCAGAAGTCTACTGCAGGCTTCTACTGCACTTAATACCAAACAACAAACCAAACAGCAGCAGAAGTCTACTGCAGGCTTAATACCAAACAACACACCAAACAGCAGCAGAAGTCTACTGCAGGCTTAATACCAAACAACACACCAAACAGCAGCAGAAGTCTACTGCAGGCTTAATACCAAACAACAAACCAAACAGCAGAAGAAGTCTACTGCAGGCTTAATACCAAACAACACACCAAACAGCAGCAGAAGTCTACTGCAGGCTTAATAACAAACAACAAACCAAACAGCAGCAGAAGTCTACTGCAGGCTTAATACCAAACACACCAAACAGCAGCAGAAGTCTACTGCAGGCTTAGTACCAAACACACCAAACAGCAGCAGAAGTCTACTGCAGGCTTAATACCAAACACACCAAACAGCAGCAGAAGTCTACTGCAGGCTTAATACCAAACAACACACCAAACAGCAGCAGAAGTCTACTGCAGGCTTAATACCAAACACACCAAACAGCAGCAGAAGTCTACTGCAGGCTTAATACCAAACACACCAAACAGCAGCAGAAGTCTGCTGCAGGCTTAATACCAAACAACAAACCAAACAGCAGCAGAAGTCTACTGCAGGCTTAATACCAAACACACCAAACAGCAGCAGACGTCTGCTGCAGGCTTAATTAAACCAAACACACCAAACAGCAGCAGAAGTCTACTGCAGGCTTAATACCAAACAACAAACCAAACAGCAGCAGAAGTCTACTGCAGGCTTAGTACCAAACAACACACCAAACAGCAGCAGAAGTCTACTGCAGGCTTAATACCAAACACACCAAACAGCAGCAGAAGTCTACTGCAGGCGTAATACCAAACACACCAAACAGCAGCAGAAGTCTACTGCAGGCGTAATACCAAACACACCAAACAGCAGCAGAAGTCTACTGCAGGCGTAGTACCAAACAGCAGCAGAAGTCTACTTCAGGCTTAGTACCAAACAGCAGCAGAAGTCTACTTCAGGCGTAATACCAAACGACACACCAAACAGCAGCAGAAGTCTACTGCAGGCTTAGTACCAAACAACACAAAAAACAGTAGCAGAAGTCTACTGCAGGCTTAATAACAAACAACAAACCAAACAGCAGCAGAAGTCTACTGCAGGCTTAATACCAAACACACCAAACAGCAGCAGAAGTCTACTGCAGGCTTTACACCAAACAACAAACCAAACAGCAGAAGAAGTCTACTGCAGGCTTAATACCAAACAACAAACCAAACAGCAGAAGAAGTCTACTGCAGGCTTAATACCAAACACACCAAACAGCAGCAGAAGTCTACTGCAGGCTTTACACCAAACAACAAACCAAACAGCAGCAGAAGTCTACTGCAGGCTTAATACCAAACACACCAAACAGCAGCAGAAGTCTACTGCAGGCTTATACCAAACAACAAACCAAACAGCAGAAGAAGTCTACTGCAGGCTTAATACCAAACAACACACCAAACAGCAGCAGAAGTCTACTGCAGGCTTAATACCAAACAACACACCAAACAGCAGCAGAAGTCTACTGCAGGCTTAATACCAAACAACAAACCAAACAGCAGCAGAAGTCTACTGCAGGCTTAATACCAAACAACACACCAAACAGCAGCAGAAGTCTACTGCAGGCTTAATAACAAACAACAAACCAAACAGCAGCAGAAGTCTACTGCAGGCTTAATACCAAACACACCAAACAGCAGCAGAAGTCTACTGCAGGCTTAGTACCAAACACACCAAACAGCAGCAGAAGTCTACTGCAGGCTTAATACCAAACACACCAAACAGCAGCAGAAGTCTACTGCAGGCTTAATACCAAACACACCAAACAGCAGTAGAAGTCTACTGCAGGCTTAATACCAAACACACCAAACAGCAGCAGAAGTCTACTGCAGGCTTAATACCAAACACACCAAACAGCACCAGAAGTCTGCTGCAGGCTTAATACCAAACAACAAACCAAACAGCAGCAGAAGTGTACTGCAGGCTTAATACCAAACAACACACCAAACAGCAGCAGAAGTCAACTGCAGGCTTAATACCAAACACACCAAACAGCAGCAGAAGTCTGCTGCAGGCTTAATATCAAACACACCAAACAGCAGCAGAAGTCTACTGCAGGCTTAATACCAAACACACCAAACAGCAGCAGAAGTCTACTGCAGGCTTAATACCAAACACACCAAACAGCAGTAGAAGTCTGCTGCATGCTTAATACCAAACAACAAACCAAACAGCAGCAGAAGTCTACTGCAGGCTTAATACCAAACACACCAAACAGCAGCAGACGTCTGCTGCAGGCTTAATACCAAACACACCAAACAGCAGCAGAGGTCTACTGCAGGCTTAATACCAAACAACAAACCAAACAGCAGCAGAAGTCTACTGCAGGCTTAATACCAAACACACCAAACAGCAGCAGAAGTCTACTGCAGGCTTAATACCAAACACACCAAACAGCAGCAGAAGTCTACTGCAGGCGTAATACCAAACACACCAAACAGCAGCAGAAGTCTACTGCAGGCGTAATACCAAACACACCAAACAGCAGCAGAAGTCTACTGCAGGCGTAATACCAAACGACACACCAAACAGCAGCAGAAGTCTACTGCAGGCTTAATAACAAACAACAAACCAAACAGCAGCAGAAGTCTACTGCAGGCGTAATACCAAACACACCAAACAGCAGCAGAAGTCTACTGCAGGCGTAATACCAAACGACACACCAAACAGCAGCAGAAGTCTACTGCAGGTTTAATAACAAACACACCAAACAGCACCAGAAGTCTACTGCAGGCTTAATTCCAAACAACACACCAAACAGTAGCAGAAGTCTACTGCAGGCTTAATTCCAAACAACACACCAAACAGCAGCAGAAGTCTACTGCAGGCTTAATACCAAACACACCAAACAGCAGCAGAAGTCTACTGCAGGCTTAATACCAAACACACCAAACAGCAGCAGAAGTCTACTGCAGGTTTAATAACAAACACACCAAACAGCAGCAGAAGCAGGAACATCATATCACACATGTAAACAACTCCGCTGCTTGAAGTTTCAAGGCGTGCGAGAGACTGTGGTCTTGGGTAACATCAAAGGTGGGAAGGGGAGACAACATACAAATTATCCAAGTCATTCTAACCCCAGAGTAACCCAAGGTCGTGGGCATTTTGAGAAGATATGGATCCGTTGGTGTTATTGTCTGGGTTCCAGCTGCAGTGTCTCGGAGTGACTCCCATGAGTACCCAGTTAATCCTCTCTTGTTCCCTGACCTACTTACACACTCTCTCTCTGCTGTCAAAACAGACAAAAAAACAGCTAGAGATCCTCTCCCTCTCACTCAAACACAGCATGTGATGCCTCTCCAATCACAGAGCAAGAGACGGAGATGCTGTAAAACATTGGGAAAGGCACTACCCTGATTTGTCCTCTGTGTTGATCTAGCACTGACTGGCATAGGCTGTCCAACTGTGTGAATTGATCAGACTTCATGTACTCTACAATCTTGAACTGAATTGTACCATGACAGTGCAATAAGCTCTCCTGTTTAAGATGACATGCCAACCAACCAGACATAACTCTTGAACAATGTCACCACTTCTCTCCAGCAAACCCTTAAGTATCAAACCTTCCAATCAGTCAGTGGAATGGCTGGTACTGTAGTGTGGTGCATGACAGGGACAGCTGAGTCTAAGCTCCAGCCATTGTTCCAGAGAGGACTTATAGCCCTGGATGAGCCCTCTCTCTCTGTCTCTCTGTGTCTCTGGCTCTCTAAGGCATAGCAGAAACCAAAGACCGCAGACCAGTGGAGGATTTAGGATCCATTCTCAGAGGTCCAGTGGGAGATTTAGACTGGGTGCATCTCAATATTCTAAAACGGTTTCCTCTCCTCATCTGCTTTCTTTTATCTTCATCTGCACTGATCTGAATACATAGAAGCGGTGAAAGCGATATGGTGTGCACACACCAGATATTTGCTTTCCCCTGTCGTTCCCTTCCATACTAGTGCAGCTGAATAAAGAGAAGGAGGGAGGAGGCTACATCGATGAGAGAGAGAGAGAGAGAGAGAGAGGGAGAGAGATTTAGTCAGCAGTACTTCTGCCCAGGGAAGATTTAGCCTGGAGAAAAATGGTGACTCTCCCACCACCCTATCCTTCTTCCTGTGTCCTTTCAAATTACAAATTCAGCTGGAATTCTAAGAAAATATAGGCCAGTAGCAGCTGAGGTGAGGCATACAGTGTTACTGTACTGTGTATGTCCTGCATAGCAAAGGTAATCACTAATGAACACAGTGGTCTATTACCTGCATGTTATTAACCTGGATCTACACTAAATCCGGATGCCCCTAGAGCTCCTACACTACCTCTGAAAATTGCCCTGTAAACATTCAAAACAAGCCTTCTACTCAACATTATTTTGGGATTACAATGGCCTAGACAGAAGTCTTCCTATAGTTCCAATGCAGTTCATTTTTCACAATCAATTAAGCATCAAGACAAATTGATTCAAGTTGCTCAGAACTAATGTATTGTTCTGAGGTACTGATTCTCCCTCCCAGCAGGGGGGAGTCCTGGTCATTATCTCTGATCCCAGGTCTGTGCTAGTGCTGCTCATCGTCTCCCTGGGTTGCTCTTAAGCCTGGCTGGGCTGTGCCAACACCTAGCTAGCTGCTCCCTGAATAATATGATGTGCCAATAATAGCCAGGGAGACCAACCATGATGCTGTGCGAACAATGAAATGCTGCTGAGCAGGACAGTGACTTCTCAGGAAGGAATATGAATTATAGGGAGAAGGACAGGAGCAGGAGAGCAGTGTGTGTGTGTGTGTGTGTGTGCGTGCGTGTGCGTGTGGCGCAGTGGCCACTATCAGTCATCCGTTGTTAAGCTGCCAAAGCACACATACTGGAAGTACTCCATCACTGTCTAGGCCTCTCACCGTTTATCTGACAGCATAACCTCTACCTCTGGGGCCTGACACCCTGCACTCAGGCTTAGACCCTGGGCCTATACACTGATCCTTAAGCCTAGGTTTCAGAATGGTTCCAGATAAACAAACTGGTTGGAATGAAATGGAACAAGTCACATCCACTAGATTCCTAATTGATGTTCTAATTGATGAAAAGTTATTCTGGAAAGATCATATTAAATTTGTCTGCAGCAAAGTGATTAAATCTGTTGGTATCATCAGAAAGATTTGTGGTTTGGTTTATGAGGCTTGCTTAACTCTTTACTATAGCTTAATTTACCCATATCTCATTTGCTATAATATTGTCTGGGCCATTACATATGCCTCCTATCTACATATGCCATCTCCTTGCGTTAGGAGGTAGGTGCAGGAGAGCATGGATGTCTGAGAAGCGTACTTTAATTGGCAAGTCCACCAACACAGGTATGGCACAATCAAAAAAAGTAAAACGCCCTCGACAACAGAGAACCCGTACAAACGCACGGAGGAACAAACAAAGCTCCGACAATAACACACTCTTATTAAATCCGTGAAAACAAGAAATAGGGCATAATCTCACGGAGCTACATCAATAAAAGAATAAAAGAATAATCCCGCACAAACCTCTTCTAAGTAGCCACCCTTTGCCTTGATGACATCTTTGCACACTCTTGGCATTCTCTCAACCAGCTTCACCTGGAATGCTTTTCCAACAGACTTGAAGGAGTTCCCACATATGCTGAGCACTTGTTGCCTGCTTTTCCTTCCCTCTGCGGCCCAACTCATCCCAAACCATCTCAATTGGGTTGAGTTCGGGTGATTGTGGAGGCCAGGTCATCTGATGCAGCACTCCATCACTCTCCTTCTTAGTCAATTAGCCCTTACCCAGCCTGTAGGTGTATTGGGTCATTGTCCTGTTGAAAAACAAATGATAGTCCCACTAAGCGCAAACCAGATGGGATCTCAAATTTGGACTCAAGGACAGATTTCCACCGGTCTATTGTCCATTGCTCGTGTTCTTTGGCCCAAGCAAGTCTCTTCTTCTTATTGGTGTCCTTTAGTAATGGTTTCTTTGCAGAAATTCGACCATGAAGGCCTGATACACACAGTTGATGTGTCTGTTTCTTGAACTCTGTGAAGCATTTATTTGGGCTGCAATTTCTGAGGCTGGTAACTCTAATGAACTTATCCTCTGCAGCAGAGGTAACTCTGGGTCTTCCTTTCCTGTGGCGGTCCTCATGAGAGACAGTTTCATCATAGCGCTTGATGGATTTTGCAACTGCACTTGAAGAAACGTTCAAAGTTCTTGACATTTTCCAGATTGACTGACCTTCATGTCTTAAAAGTAATGATGGACTGTCGTTTCTCTTTGTTTATTTGAGCTGTTCTTACCGTAATAAGGATTTGGTCTTTTAGCCAATTTTCCTTATTTATTTATGTTTTAAATTGAACCTTTATTTAACTAGGCAAGTCAGTTAAGAACAAATTCGTATTTACAATGACTGCCTACACCGACCAAACCCAGATGACGCTGGGCCAATTGTGCGCCACCCTATGGGACTCCCAATCACGGCCGGTAGTGATGCCTCTAGCACTGAGATGCAGTGCCTTATACCGCTGCGCCACTCAGGATAGGGCTATCTTCTGTATACCACCCCTAACTTGTCACAACACAAATGATTGTTTCAAACGCATTAAGAAGGAAAGAAATTCCACAAATTAACTTTTAACAAGGCACACCTTTTAATTTAAATGCCTTCCAGGTGATGTCAAGGCAGAGGGTGGCTACTTTGAGGAATCTCAAATATAAAATATATTTAGATTTTTGTGGTTACTACATGAATTCAAATGTGATATTTCATAGTTGTAATGTCTTCACTATTATTCTATAATGTAGAAAATAGTCAAAATAAAGAAAAACCCTGGAATGATTAGATGTGCCCAAACTTTTGACAAGTACTGTATATTGTAAATAGTTTTACAAGCCCTTGGGCTTCCAACCACACCTGCACACCTTTTTAAAAACTTTTTTTATCTATATTGTTGTTTTGTCATTTATTTTCTTTGGTGCAAAAATGTTTAACCTAAACCTAGCATTATCCTCTGGCCCTGGCCCTGCTGGGAATGTATTGTTCTCCAACAGAGCAATGCTCCAAGACAACAGAAACCAATAAAAAAAAATCAGCTAAGACCCCGAATAAACTGATGTTAGCATCATGTAAACTATTGTCAGCATCTTATAAACTAATGTCAGCATCTTATAAACTAATGTCAGCATCTTATAAACTAATGTCAGCATCTTATAAACTAATGTCAGCATCTTATAAACTAATGTCAGCATCTTATAAACTAATGTCAGCATCTTATAAACTAATGTCAGCATCTTATAAACTAATGTCAGTATTTTATAATCTAATGTCAGCATCTTATAAACTAATGTCAGTATTTTATAATCTAATGTCAGATAAAAAGAGACAAACCAGCCGGGTGTTATGTTTTGAATTATTTTCCCATTAGGTTTTCTATTAGCCGAGAGATGCCTCTATTCTGGGTCGTGTTCGGGAAGTGATTTGTTTGTGAAGTCGCCACGGCGATGGAAATCAATAACCTTTTAGCCATTCAGATTAATGAGAGGCAAATGTGCCCCCCCCCCCTCTCTCTCTCTCCTGTCTGTTTTATTGGGGCATGGAGCACTGCAATTAAGGAAGAGGTTGGAAAAACTGTGTGTTTGACATGCATGATAGATGACGGGGCCATTGCAGACAAACAATGTGATCACAATGTTTAGAGAGGTGTACATTTCATACACAAACTGTAGAAGGCCAATAATAACATGTACACACATTCTCAACACAAGCTTTCACAAGTATTGTCTGCAGTTTATCATTATTAATAGTTAGCATACTCAGCATCATCAACACCACTGTCATATAGCCTACAGTAGCTGTGTTTGATGTATTGCAATATTGAGACTTTTGAAACAACTCTCGAAACAATTGCAACGTAATAAATAACTCTTAGACAATCTGAATGCAATCAAGTGCTGAGACTCTCTGCACAGATATCCACTGCATATAGCTCTCCATCCATCCATCCATCCATCCACCCCTCCACTCCATCTATCTATCTATCTCTTGCAGCTGATAGGCTCGATCATCGGCCGGCAGGGCGCTAAGATCAATGAGATCAGGCAGATGTCGGGGGCTCAGATCAAGATTGGCAGCCAGCTAGACGGGACCAGTGACCGTCACGTCACCATTACAGGCACACCAGTCAGCATCAACCTGGCACAGTACCTCATCACCTCGTGGTAAGGCCACTGGCTGATGCGATCCAGTCTAACCAATCAGTGCCGGGGGAGGGAGAGGTGATTCTGTTTCCATAACTGTTAAGGGCAAAGGTTAAATGTGATTTTTCGGTGTTTTATATATATTTCCACGCTATGAGGATTAATAGGGTGAAAATTATGATAATGCCCTTTTAGTGTAAGAGCTGTTTGTAAAACCGCCTGAAATTTCTACCTGTTTTGATTGGGTAGAGTTTTGGCCTTATTTGTGACATCATCAGGTGCTAAATTAGTTAAGGTACCAATAAGAAAGAGTTCCAAACCTCTCTGCCAATAACGGCTAGTTTTCAGTTTTCCCCCTCTCCCTTCAGACCACTCTCAGACAGTCCTAGCTAAATTATTGCTTGAGAAATTGTTATTTGCTAAGAATCTACACTGAACAAAAATATAAACGCAACATGTAAAGTGTTGGTCCCATGTTTCATGAGCTGAAATAAAAGATCCCAGAAATGTTCCATGAGCTCAAAAGGCTAATTTTTCAAATTTTGTGCACAAATCTTTTACATCCCTGTTAGTGAGCATTTCTCCTTTGCTACGATAATCCATCCACCTGACAGGTGTGGCATATCAAGAAGCTGATTAAACAGCATGATCATTACACAGGTGCACCTTGTGCATCTTAATATTAAGATGGCACCGAAGAACATGGCTGACGTTTTACATTCTCCCATTCAATTGTGCTATTTTGTTAGTTTTTTTTGCGTTTTGTGTAACTTATTTTTTCACTTATTGTGTACATAATGTTGCTGCTACCGTCTCTTATGACCAAAAATAACTTCTGGACATCAGAACAGCGATTACTCACTGCGGACTGGAAGAAACTGTTTCCTTTAATGAGTCCGACGAGAAGGATATCCTGCTTTCACTGGAACAGGCCCAGATCCACGCCTTTTGTGTGAAGAAAAGATGCAGGAAAAGGGGCCGCAGACCGGGCAGCCTTCTGAGAATCCGTAGGCGAGCGCGTAAACTCCCACTGCCATCTGTTCTTCTTGCTAACGTGCAATCATTGGAATACAATTGATGAGCTACAATTAAGATGATCCTACCAACGGGACATTAAAACTGCAACATCTTATGTTTCACCGTGACGTGACTGAATGATGATAAGGACAATATAGAGCTAGCGGGATTTTCCATGCACCATCAGTGCAGAGACGCTACCTCTGATAAGACAAAAGGTGGGGGTGTGTATCTATTTGTCAATAACAGCTGGTGCGTGATGTCTAATATTAAAAAGAAGTCTTGAGGTATTGCTCGCCTGAGGTATAGTACCTTATGATAAGCTGTAGACCGCATTATCTACCAAGAGTTCTCATCTATATTATTCGTAGCCGTCTATTTACCACAACAGAACGAAGCTGGCACTAAGACCGCTCTCTACCAACTCTATAAGGCCACAAGCAAAGAAGAAAATGCTGACCCAGAAGCGGCGCTCCTAGTGGCCGGGGACTTTAATGCAGGCAAACTTAAATCTGTTTGACAAAAATATTACCTACATGTCACATGTGCAACCAGAAAAAAAAAATCCTAGACCACCTTTACTCCACATACAAATCTGAAAATCTGACCATAATTCTATCCTCCTGATTCCCGCTTACAAGCAAAAACTAAAGCAGGAAGTACCAGTGACTCGCTCAATACAGAAGGGGTCAGATGACGCGGATGCTACACTAAAGGACTGTTTTGCTAGCACAGACTGGAATATGTTCCGGGATTCATCCAATGGCATTGAGGAGTGCACCACCTCAGTTATAGGCTTCATCAATAAGTGCATCGACCACGTTGTCCCCACAGTGACTGTACGTACATACCCAAATCAGAAGCCATGGATTACAGGCAACATCTGCACGGAGCTAAATGGGTAGAGCTGCCACTTTCAAGGAGCGGGAGACTAATCCAGACACTCATAAGAAATCCCACTATGCCCTCAGATGAACCATCAAACAAGCAAAGCGGCAATACAGGATTAAGATTGAATCCTACTACACCGGCTCTGACGCTCGTCGGATGTAGCAGGACTTTTTTTTTCTTCATTTGACCTTTATTTAACCAGGTAGGCTAGTTGAGAACAAGTTCTCATTTGCAACTGCGACCTGGCCAAGATAAAGCATAACAGTGTGAACAGACAACAGAGTTACACATGGAGTAAACAATTAACAAGTCAGTAACACAGTAGAAAAAAAGAGAGTCTATATACATTGTGTGCAAAAGGCATGAGGAGGTAGGTGAATAATTACAATTTTGCAGATTAACACTGGAGTGATAAATGATCAGATGGTCATGTACAGGTAGAGATATTGGTGTGCAAAAGAGCAGAAAAGTAAATAAATAAAAACAGTATGGGGATGAGGTAGGTACAATTGGGTGGGCTATTTACCGATAGACTATGTACAGCTGCAGCGATCGGTTAGCTGCTCAGATAGCAAATGTTTGAAATTGGTGAGGGAGATAAGTCTCCAACTTCAGCGATTTTTGCAATTCGTTCCAGTCACAGGCAGCAGAGAACTGGAACGAAAGGCGGCCAAATGAGGTGTTGGCTTTAGGGATGATCAGTGAGATACACCTGCTGGAGCGCGTGCTATGGGTGGGTGTTGCCATCGTGACCAGTGAACTGAGATAAGGCGAAGCTTTACCTAGCATGGACTTGTAGATGACCTGGAGCCAGTGGGTCTGGCGACAAATATGTAGCGAGGGCCAGCCGACTAGAGCATACAAGTCGCAGTGGTGGGTGGTATAAGGTGCTTTAGTAACAAAACGGATGGCACTGTGATAAACTGCATCCAGTTTGCTGAGTAGAGTGTTGGAAGCTATTTTGTAGATGACATCGCCGAAGTCGAGGATCGGTAGGATAGTCAGTTTTACTAGGGTAAGTTTGGCGGCGTGAGTGAAGGAGGCTTTGTTGCGGAATAGAAAGCCGACTCTAGGTTTGATTTTAGATTGGAGATGTTTGATATGAGTCTGGAAGGAGAGTTTACAGTCTAGCCAGACACCTAGGTACTTATAGATGTCCACATATTCTAGGTCGGAACCATCCAGGGTGGTGATGCTAGTCGGGCGCGCGGGTGCAGGCAGCGAACGGTTGAAAAGCATGCATTTGGTTTTACTAGCGTTTAAGAGCAGTTGGAGGCCACGGAAGGAGTGTTGTATGGCATTGAAGCTCGTTTGGAGGTTAGATAGCACAGTGTCCAAGGACGGGCCGGAAGTATACAGAATGGTGTCGTCTGCGTAGAGGTGGATCAGGGAATCGCCCGCAGCAAGAGCAACATCATTGATATATACAGAGAAAAGTGTCGGCCCGAGAATTGAACCCTGTGGCACCCCCGTAGAGACTGCCAGAGAACCGGACAGCATGCCCTCCGATTTGACACACTGAACTCTGTCTGCAAAGTAGTTGGTGTACCAGGCAAGGCAGTCATGAGAAAAACCGAGGCTACTGAGTCTGCCGACAAGAATATGGTGATTGACAGAGTCGAAAGTTTTGGCAAGCTTGACATCTATTACAGACTACAAAGGGAAGCACAGCCGCGAGCTGCCCAGTGACACGAGCCTACCAGACGAGCTAAATGTCTTTTATGCTCGCTTCAGGGCAAGCAACACTGAAGCATGCACGAGAGCAAAAGCTGTTCTGGATGACTGTGTGATAATGCTCTCTGTAGCCGATGTGAACAAAAACAGGTCAACATTCACAAAGCCGCTGGGCCAGACAGATTATCAGGACATGTACTCAAAGCATGCGCTGACCAACTGTCAAGTGTCTGCACTGACATTTTCAACCTCTCCCTGGCCAAGTCTGTAATACCTACATGTTTCAAGCAGACCACCATAGTCCCTGTGTCCAAGGAAGTGAAGATAACCTGCCTAAATGATTACCGTCCCATGGCACTCACGTATCCATGAATTGCTTTGAAAGGCTGGTCATGGCTCACATCAACAGCATCCTCCCGGACACCCTAGACCCACTCCAATTCGCATACCGCCCCAACAGATCCACAGATGATGCAATCTCAATCGCACTCCACACTGCCCTTTCTTACCTGGACAAAAGGAAAACCTATGTGAGAATGCTGTTCATTGTCTACAGATCAGAATTCAACACCATAGTGCCCACGAAGTTCATCACTAAGCTAAGGACTAAACACCTCCCTCTGCAACTGGATCCTGGACTTCCTGATGGGCTGCCCCCAGGTGGTAAGTGTAGGCAACAAAACGTCTGACACGCTGATCCTTAACGCTGGGGCCCTTCAAAGGTGAGTACTTTGTCCCCTCCTGTTTTCCCTGTTCGCCCACAACTGCATGTCCAAACACGACTCCAACACCATCATTAAGTTTGCGGATGACACAACAGTGGTAGGCCTGATCACCTACAACGATGAGACAGCCTATAGGGAAGAGGTCAGAGAATTGGCAGTGTGGTGCCATGACAACAACCTCTCCCTCAGTGTGAGCAAGACAAAGGAGCTGATCGTGGACTACAGGAAAAGTCAGGCCGAACAGACCCCCATTAACATCGACGGGGCTGTAGTGGATCGGGTCAAGAGTTTCAAGTTCCTTGGTGTCCACATCACCAACAAACTATCATGGTCCAAACATACCAAGACAGTCATGAAGAGGGCACGACCAAACCTTTCCCCCTCAGGAGACTGAAAAGATTTTGCATGGGTCCCTAGATCCTCAAAAGGTTCTACAGCTGCACCATCGAGAGCATCCTGACCGGATATATCACCGCCTGGTATGGCAACTGCTCGGCATCTGACCGTAAGGCGCTACAGAGGGTAGTGCGAATGGCCCAGTACATCACTGGGGCCAAGCTTCCTGCCATGCAGGACCTATATAATAGGCAGTGTCATAAAACATAAAATTGTCAGAGATTCCAGTCAACCCAAGTAATAGACTGTTTTCTCTGCTACTGCATGGTAAGCGGTACCGGAGTGCCAAGTCTATGACCAAAAGGCTCCTCAACAGTTTCTACCCCCAAGCCATAAGACTGTTGATCAATTCAAGAAAAATCGTTCCGGACATATTACATTGACCACCCCCCCACTAACTCAGTACCGGTGCCCCTAGTATATAGTCCCATTATTGTTATTCTTATTGTGTTACTTTTTATTTTAGTCTAATTGGTAAATATTTTTTAAACTCTTCTTTAACCGTTGGTTAAGGGCTTCTAAGTAAGCATTTCACGGTTGTATTCAGTTGTATTTCATCTGATTTGAATCAAAGGCCACTCTAAAATGTGCAGTTTTTTCACACAACACAATTCCACAGATGTCTCAAGTTTTGAGGGAGCATGCAATTGGCATGCTGACTGCAGGAATGTCTACCAGAGTTGCTGCCGGAGAATTTAATGTTACTTTTTCTGCCATAAGCCACCTCCAAAATTTGGCAGTATGTCCAACCAGCTTCACAAACACATACCACATGTATGGTGTCATGGGCAAGTGGTTTGCTTTTCTCAAAGTTGTGAACATAGTGGCCGATGGTGGTGGTGGGGTTATGATATCAGCAGGCATAAGCTACGGACAATTAACGCAATTGCATTTTATTGAATTTGAATGCACAGAGCTACCGTGACGTGATCCTGAGGCCCACTGTCTTGCCGTTCATCCACAGCCATCACCTCATGTTTCAGCATGATAATGCACGGCCCAATGTCACAAGGATCTGGACACAATTCCCGGAAGCTGAAAATGTCCCAGTTCTTCCATGGCCCACATACTCACCAGACATATCACCCATTGAGCATGTGTGGGATGCACTGGAATGTTGTATATGACAGCGTGTTCCAGTTCTCGCCTATATCCAGCAACTTTGCACAACCATTGAAGAGGAGTGGGAGAACATTTAACAGGCCACAATCAACAGCCTGATCAACTCTATGCATATAGAGGATATTTTGCACTGCTGAGGCAAATGGTGGTCACACCAGATACTGACTGGTTTTCTGATCCACGCTCCTACCTTTTTATTTAAGGTATCTGTGACCAACAGTTGCATACTGTATCTGTATTCCCAGTCATGTGAAATCCATAGATTAGGGCTTAATTTGTTTATTTAAATTGTCTGATTTCCTTATATGAACTGTAACTCAGTGAAATCTTTGAAATTGTTGCATTGTTGCATGCAGTATTTTTGGGGTTATTTTTTCACCATTTTAATTGAAAAAAATAACAGTACTTCATTGTTGCCCAGAAATAATTTGATATTTAGATCAAAACGGCTGCATTGGACCTTTAAATAACATGGTGATATGCGGTAATGATGCAGTTGTTCTCTTGTTCTGGTAATAATCCCTTAGAGAATTCATAGATCTGTATTGTATTGCAATGTATTGCATTGTACTGTATTCTATTCTATTGTATCGAAAGCCACTCGTCCTCTACTCTTCTCTCTCCATAGTTTAGAGACAGCTAAATCTACGGCCCAGGCAGCGTCCATGGCCTCCCCCAACATGGCTGACCTCAACATGGCCTTCACCCAGCCCGTCTCCCCGGCCTCCTCCCCCCACTCCGCCTCCACCCTGGCAGCCATGAGTGCCCTCTCCCCAACCCCCGTCATGGGCCACCCCTACGGCGTTCTGCCCTTTTCCGGCCTGCTAGGGGTCAAGTCTGTCCCCTTCCTGACTCTTTCTAGCCCCACGCCCCAGGTCGCTGTCACCGCAGCCCCCTCCCACACCACCCTGGCAGCCTACACTACCAAAATCTCCTCAGCTAACTGCATCAAGAAACCCGACAGACAGAAGTTCGCACCTTACTGATGCTACATGGTACACCAGGCTAGCCTCAGCCTTCTTCTGGAGGCTGAAATGAAGGACAGCTTTCTATAATGGCTCCATCTCCAGTTACACCCTATTCCCTACATAGTGCACTATATGGTGAATAGGGTGCCATGTCAGATGTTCATTCACTCACGCCATATCTGCTGCCAGAGATGGTATTGACTTGACTTTATAATTCACCACATGGAAGAGAGGATAACTATCATAAGGTATACTATACATTACATATATAGATGATTTGTGAGTTCCCCATAAAATGATCGACTGCTTTCACCTACACTTCATTCTACTGTTATTTATCACCAATAAAGGGGACAGTCCTAACTTGGGAAATGCACTAACTTGGATTTTCATGCACTGATGTGATGGTACGTTTTTGCCTCTCAAGTTAGGAATAGGCCCAAAAGTATTTATCCTTCAGTAAGTTTGTAAGTTATACTCTGATGTGGATGGATGCGCACTGTGTGATGCTTTTATACAATGTCTATGTTTGCTTCTTGAAGTTTTTAAGAAAATCTGTAAATGCTTGGGAGGAAAAAGATAAGTGTTTTCTGCTATAGGAATCTAGTGTTGAGTGTTATGTTTGTAATGTTTGAAATGTGCAACTTGTTTTATTTATGTAAATTTATTTGTTTATTAAACTTTTTTGTTTCTTGAAATGGCTGCAGGTTTGAGTCTCCCTTTAAATTTGACCTTTGTCCATTTTAAAGGGGAAATCTGCAACTTCTTTGTCGCCTGTGGACACGAGATGAAATGCTCAATCAATGAACGAAAACACACACACTCAAAATCAAATGTAAGCCAATCAGCGCGATTCAAACATATTGCAGAACACATGAAACAACCCAAAGAGCGGTCTTTCTTTCTTTTAGAGATAATTCATCTATTTGAAACCGCGTTGAAGACTGCACTTGTGAAGCCACTTTGAAAATACACATCATATTAAAAGTGACGCAACACCAGTTCTCCTCCTGCCAGCTGTCACGAGCCTGTGGGTGGCACGTCATTCCAAATGGCAGGTTTTATGAGGGATGCTCTTCACATCATAGTGCTCTTTGTCCCTGAACAATAACTTTAGTGTGAGGCAGGCAGGCTTCTCCACAACCCCACTGGAGCAGAGGGCTCCGCCTGCATTCACAAATACAAGGCACACACACAGAGTTACTATATACACACACACTGTGCGCACACTCAGATGCTGAACTCACACACTGTGCGTACACACACACATTTTGATACTGAACACACACACGCACTCAGACACTGTGTCCACACACACAAAAACACACACACATGCTCAGATCCTACACACACCCACATCAACTGACGCTCAGAGACGAGGGTAAGAGAGAGAGAGCATGGAAGATAAGGGAACATGCAGTGACAGCATCAACATGCACCACAGCATCGTCATCCCCTGGAGAGAAAGCCAGCCTTATTTCATTCCACTCTTAGAAGACCTCAGTGGGAATGACAGGAGGCCTTGACAGCGACATGTCCTTGCTGTTGCCATAGATATTCACTTACATGTAGTCTCAGAAACATGCAACAATATTACCCTTTCACCAGACTGACATCACAACAGCGGAATTTCTATGCTAAATATGCAAGGGTCATTAGAGTTTTCAAATTCTGTCTCTTTACACCTCTGATATGAAGGAGCTTTTGTTAGTGTGGGCTGAGTTGCCTACTGTAGAAAAGGATCTCTCCCTCCCTCTCTCTCTCTGTCTCTCCCCCCCTCTCTCTCTCTCTCCCTCCCTCTCTCTCTCTGTCTCTCCCTCTCTCTCTCCTTCCCTCTCTTTCTCTGTCTCTCCCTCTCTCTCTCCTTCCCTCTCTTTCTCTGTCTCTCCCTCGCTCTCTCTCTTTCTCTCCTCCTCTTTACTGCCTAATGCAGCTCCCTGAAAAAAAGGTCCTAAAATATCCATGCCCTCAGTAGGGGTCTCTATACCTCCCGCATCTCTCTTTCTTCTCCCCCCTCTCTCTCTCTCCTCACTCATACCCTCTTTATCTTCCTCTCTCTCATCCTCTTACCAAGATCTCTCACTGCACATAATTACACAAAACATGATTATATTGTGTTATTTACAGTATCTAACGTTTATCAGGCACGATTCTATCTTTGATTATGTTTACATCCCAACACTCTACATCATCAACAAATATCGAACATCTTTTTCATACAGTATACTCTGTACATTAGCCTTTAGATACGAATGAGAATGCACAGGAGCAATACTTTCCCTCAGACGCTTGTGCCACCTGCAGGAACAAGTGCACATAGCACCATTGAATTCACTGTACCTTCTGCTTCAGTACATAGCCTAATTCAGTTTGATCTCTGTCTCAAGCATTTGAAACAGCAATGCGAGTCCAAGTGAGAATTTCCAGGAAGATTGTAGTGGCCTTGAGTGGAAAGGCATTTGTCATTTCCCTTTCATGTTCTAGGGTCTGCTATGGACCCAGAGGCCTGACGTGAACCCTCTCATGTCTGCTATAACACACACACACACATACTTTCTTATGATGGTGCAACGCACACTGGCAGTATGGGTGGCACAGGAGGTTGGTAGCACCTTAATTGGGGAGGACGGGCTTGTGGTAATGGCTGAAGTAAAAATCAGTGGAATGGTGTCAAATGCATCAAACACATGGTTTGATACCATTCCATTTGCTCCGTTCCAGACATTATTATGAGCCGTCCTCCCCTCAGCAGCCTCCACTGATGGGTGGCTATAACCGCTGTGTAGTTGTTATCACAAAAGCACCACCATCACAAAAATGGCATCATCGTCACAAAAGCATCAATGACAGCTTTGCCTATTTATCAGAGACCTGACAGATTCTCCACTGTTCCTGCAAACACAAAGCATAGCAAACTTTAAAAGGTGAATGGAGTTGAGTAGCTAAGGACATTTCCACTAACTTCTTGCTTTATGCAGAGCCCATTTTTTGCATGTCCAATAGGGGAGTTCTGACGACGTTTTGCATAGGCTACTGGTCAGCTTGAACTTGAGACAGAGACTGCATTTTCTTGATCAACATCGGATGTACAACATTCATATACCACACCTTTACAAAGGCCTTAAATTACAGATAACGGGTTGCTGTTTCTGTTAGTCAATAGTCAATAAAAATGTTTTCAAAAATGATTATGGATAGCAGCTCTTATTAAGTTGCTGATTAAATGAAAGAATGTCATATGATGGAAACTTGTCCCCAACGACCCATTAAAGTCGTACGTATACATTGGTCTATAAGTCAGTTTTCCCCAATCTGTCCTTTGGAGACAGCTAGGGTTGCACATCTTTTTACCAGCCCAGCATGAGGCATTTAACTGGTTGAATCCAGTGTGCTAGTGCTGTGACATTGATTAGAGAGGCCTTAGCTGGTACTTACTACATGTAAAGTGGCTGTCATTTCCCTTCTGTACTCATTGCATGGGAAAAAGCTTAATAATGTTCCACTGAAGAAGAGAAGCTGGGCGCTTCGTTGTTAAAGTCGACCTGAGCATGCACAAGTAGTTAGTCATTTCCAAATTAAACTATGTTCAGAATGATCCAGTCGACATGTTAGACTTCCAAATCAGATGTTATTTTTCACATGCCAAATACAACAGGTGTTACTTACAAGCCCTTAAAACTGCAATGTTGGTTAAGAAAATAAGAGTTAAGAAAATATTTACTAACTGAACTAAAAAAAACAATACACAATAAAAGAACAATGACAGGGCTACACTAAGTCTCAAAGAAGGTTGAGACTTGGCCAACTACTCTGTAATGATCCAAATGTTTGCAATTTCCTCCTTAAACTTTTGAAATAAAGCCTACCTACATGTAACATAATGTTTTTTAGGAAAGGTTTTTGTAAAACATGCACCTTACATTGGATCATCTTGAAACGTTTTTGGTAAAACTAACTTTCGTTAAGGTTTTATATGGTCTATAAATAGCTTCTCTCTTTTCATAGTCAGTATCCTTTTTCAGCGTTATGTCCGTAATATGTGATGGATGTGATGAAAATAAATGCTGAAATGCATAACTCATACATGGCGGTACTGTTTTCTTTAAAGAATCTATTCAATCTATATTGCTGAAGAGTTACAGACATGCACGATAGAAATTTGAAGGGAATTTCCGATTGAGCCGTCATATGTAACGTTTACTGTGAATGCAGTCACCTGCAGTCACCACGAACCCGAGAACATTGGCTTGAAATGTAAATTGCGCTATAGCACAGATCTTCCATGATACAGATTGAATCATTTTAGTCCCTAATGTACTTTGATCAATACATGTCGTGTATTCCCCAACCACTAAAACCCTAACCCACATATTGTGCCTTCGGTAAGTGCTCAGACCCCTTGACTTTATCCACATTTTGTTACCTTACAGCCTTATTCTAAAATTGGTTAAATGAAAATGATTCCTCAGCAATCTATAAACAATACCCCATAATGACAAAGCATAACCAGGTTTGGAAATGTTTGCTGATTTATTAAAGATAGAAAAGAGAAATATCAGAATTACATAAGTACTCAGACACTTAGTACCTTGTTGAAGCACCTTTGGCAGTGATTACAGCAGTAAGTCTTCTTGGGTATGAAGCTACAAGCTTAGCATACCTGTATTTGGGGAGCTTCTCCCATTCATCCCTGCAGATCCTCGCAAACTCTGTCAGGTTGGATGGGGAGCGTTGCTGTACAGCTATTTTCAGGTCTCTCCAGAGATGTTCGATCAAGTTCAAGTCTGGACTTTGGCTGGGCCACTCAAGGACATTCAGAGACTTGTCCTGAAGCCACTCCTGCGTTGTCTTCGCTGTGTGCTTAGGGTCGTTGGAAGTTGAACTTTCGCCCCAGTCTGAGGTCCTGAGCACTCTGGAACAGGTTTTCATCAAGGATCTCTCAGTACATTGCTCCATTAATCTTTCCCTCAAACCTGACTAGTCTCCCAGTCCCTGCCACTGAAAAACATCCTCACACCGTAGGGATGGTGCCAGGTTTCTTCCAGACATGACGCTTGGCATTCAGGCCAAAAAGTTCAATCTTGGTTTCATCACACCAGAGAATCTTGTTTCTCATGGCCCGAGAGTCTTTAGGTGCCTTTTGGCAAACACCAAGCGGGCTGTCATGTGTCTTTTACTGAGGCGTGGCTTCCGTCTGGCCACTCTTCCATAAAGGTATGATTGGTGGAGTGCTGCATAGATGGTTGTCCTTCTGGAAGGATCTCCCATTGCCACAGAGGAACTCTAGAGCTCTGTCAGTGACCATCGGGTTCTTGGTCACCTCCCTGAACAAGGCCCTTCTAAATCAAATCAAATCAAATCGAATTTTATTTGTCACATACACATGGTTAGCAGATGTTAATGCGAGTGTAGCGAAATGCTTGTGCTTCTAGTTCCGACAATGCAGTAACAACGAACAAGTAATCTAACTAACAATTCCAAAAAAACTACTGTCTTATACACAGTGTAAGGGGATAAAGAATATGTACATAAGGATATATGAATGAGTGATGGTACAGAGCAGCATAGGCAAGATATAGTAGATGATATCGAGTACAGTATATACATATGAGATAAGTATGTAAACCAAGTGGCATAGTTAAAGTGGCTAGTGATACATGTATTACATAAGGATGCAGTCGATGATATAGAGTACAGTATCAACGTATGCATATGAGATGAATAATGTAGGGTAAGTAACATTATATAAGGTAGCATTGTTTAAAGTGGCTAGTGATATATTTACATCATTTCCCATCAATTCCCATGATTAAAGTGGCTGGAGTAGAGTCAGTGTCATTGACAGTGTGTTGGCAGTAGCCACTCAATGTTAGTGGTGGCTGTTTAACAGTCTGATGGCCTTGAGATAGAAGCTGTTTTTCAGTCTCTCGGTCCCAGCTTTGATGCACCTGTACTGACCTCGCCTTCTGGATGACAGCGGGGTGAACAGGCAGTGGCTCGGGTGGTTGATGTCCTTGATGATCTTTATGGCCTTCCTGTAGCATCGGGTGGTGTAGGTGTCCTGGAGGGCAGGTAGTTTGCCCCCGGTGATGCGTTGTGCAGACCTCACTACCCTCTGGAGAGCCTTACGGTTGAGGGCGGTGCAGTTGCCATACCAGGCGGTGATACAGCCCGCCAGGATGCTCTCGATTGTGCATCTGTAGAAGTTTGTGAGTGCTTTTGGTGACAAGCCGAATTTCTTCAGCCTCCTGAGGTTGAAGAGGCGCTGCTGCGCCTTCCTCACGATGCTGTCTGTGTGAGTGGACCAATTCAGTTTGTCTGTGATGTGTATGCCGAGGAACTTAAAACTTGCTACCCTCTCCACTACTGTTCCATCGATGTGGATGGGGGTGTTCCCTCTGCTGTTTCCTGAAGTCCACAATCATCTCCTTAGTTTTGTTGACGTTGAGTGTGAGGTTATTTTCCTGACACCACACTCCGAGGGCCCTCACCTCCTCCCTGTAGGCCGTCTCGTCGTTGTTGGTAATCAAGCCTACCACTGTTGTGTCGTCCGCAAACTTGATGATTGAGTTGGAGGCGTGCATGGCCACGCAGTCGTGGGTGAACAGGGAGTACAGGAGAGGGCTCAGAACGCACCCTTGTGGGGCCCCAGTGTTGAGGATCAGCGGGGAGGAGATGTTGTTGCCTACCCTCACCACCTGGGGGCGGCCCGTCAGGAAGTCCAGTACCCAGTTGCACAGGGCGGGGTCGAGACCCAGGGTCTCGAGCTTGATGACGAGCTTGGAGGGTACTATGGTGTTGAATGCCGAGCTGTAGTCCATGAACAGCATTCTCACATATGTATTCCTCTTGTCCAGATGGGTTAGGGCAGTGTGCAGTGTGGTTGAGATTGCATCGTCTGTGGACCTATTTGGGCGGTAAGCAAATTGGAGTGGGTCAAGGGTGTCAGGTAGGGTGGAGGTGATATGGTCCTTGACTAGTCTCTCAAAGCACTTCATGATGACGGATGTGAGTGCTACGGGGCGGTAGTCGTTTAGCTCAGTTACCTTAGCTTTCTTGGGAACAGGAACAATGGTGGCCCTCTTGAAGCATGTGGGAACAGCAGACTGGTATAGGGATTGATTGAATATGTCCGTAAACACACCGGCGAGCTGGTCTGCGCATGCTCTGAGGGCGCGGCTGGGGATGCCGTCTGGGCCTGCAGCCTTGCGAGGGTTAACACGTTTAAATGTCTTACTCACTTCGGCTGCAGTGAAGGAGAGACCGCATGTTTCCGTTGCAGGCCGTGTCAGTGGCACTGTATTGTCCTCAAAGCGGGCAAAAAAGTTATTTAGTCTGCCTGGGAGCAAGACATCCTGGTCCGTGACTGGGCTGGGTTTCTTCCTGTAGTCCGTGATTGACTGTAGACCCTGCCACATGCCTCTTGTGTCTGAGCCGTTGAATTGAGATTCTACTTTGTCTCTGTACTGGCGCTTAGCTTGTTTGATAGCCTTGCGGAGGGAATAGCTGCACTGTTTGTATTCAGTCATGTTACCAGACACCTTGCCCTGATTAAAAGCAGTGGTTCGTGCCTTCAGTTTCACACGAATGCTGCCATCAATCCACGGTTTCTGGTTAGGGAATGTTTTAATCGTTGCTATGGGAACGACATCTTCAACGCACGTTCTAATGAACTCGCACACCGTATCAGCGTATTCGTCAATGTTGTTGTCTGACGCAATACGAAACATCTCCCAGTCCACGTGATGGAAGCAGTCTTGGAGTGTGGAGTCAGCTTGGTCGGACCAGCGTTGGACAGACCTCAGCGTGGGAGCTTCTTGTTTTAGTTTCTGTCTGTAGGCAGGGATCAACAAAATGGAGTCGTGGTCAGCTTTTCCGAAAGGGGGCGGGGCAGGGCCTTATATGCGTCGCGGAAGTTAGAGTAACAATGATCCAGGGTCTTTCCACCCCTGGTTGCGCAATCGATATGCTGATAAAATTTAGGGAGTCTTGTTTTCAGATTAGCCTTGTTAAAATCCCCAGCTACAATGAATGCAGCCTCCGGATAAATCGTTTCCAGTTTGCAGAGAGTTAAATAAAGTTAGTTCAGAGCCATCGATGTGTCTGCTTGGGGGGGGATATATACGGCTGTGATTATAATCGAAGAGAATTCTCTTGGTAGATAATGCGGTCTACATTTGATTGTGAGGGATTCTAAATCAGGTGAACAGAAGGATTTGAGTTCCTGTATGTTTCTTTCATCACACCATGTCACGTTGGCCATAAGGCATACGCCCCCGCCCCTCTTCTTACCAGAAAGATGTTTGTTTCTGTCGGCGCGATGCGTGGAGAAACCCGCTGGCTGCACCGCTTCGGATTGCGTCTCTCCAGTTAGCCATGTTTCCGTGAAGCAGAGAACGTTACAATCTCTGATGTCCCTCTGGAATGCTACCCTTGCTCGGATTTCATCAACCTTGTTGTCAAGAGACTGGACATTGGCAAGAAGAATGCTAGGGAGTGGTGCACGATGTGCCCGTCTCCGGAGTCTGCTCAGTTTGGATGGGCAGCCAACTCAAGGAAGAGTCTTGGTGCTCCCAAACTTCTTCAATTTAAGAATGATGGAGGTCACTGTGTTCTTGGGATCTTCAATGCTGCAGAAATGTTTTGCTACCCTTCCCCAGATCTGCGCCTCAACACAATCCTGTCTCAGAACTCTACCAACAATTCCTTCACACCATAGCTTGGTTTTTTCTCTGGCATAACACTGTCAACTTTGGGACCTTATATAGACAGGTGTGTGCCTTTCCAAATCATGTCCAATCACTTGAATTTACCACAGGTGGACTCCAGTCAAGTTGTAGAAACATTTCAAGGAGGATCAATGGAAACAGGATGCAGCTGAGCTCAATTTCAAGTCTCATAGCAAAAGGTCTGAATACTAATGTAAATAAGGTATTTCTGTTTTTAATTTTTAATACATTTGCAGACATTTCTAAAAACCTGTTATCACTTTGTCATTTTGGGGTATTGTGTGTAGATTGATGAGGAACATAGTTGATTTAATTGTCACGCCCTGACCTGAGAGAACCATTTATTTCTCTATTTTGGTTAGGTCAGGGTGTGACTAGGGTGGGTAGTCTAGTTTTTTCTTTTCTATGTTGGCATGATATGGTTCCCAATCAGAGGCAGCTGTCTATCGTTGTCTCTGATTAGGGATCAAATTTAGGCAGCCTTTTCCCACCTGTTGTTTGTGGGATCTTGTTTTTGTGTAGTGCCTGTGAGCACTGCATTTGCTTCACGTTTCATTACTCTTTATTGTTTTTGTGAGTTTCATTTAATAAACATGTGGAACTCTATGCACGCTGCGCCTTGGTCCAATCCTTCCAACAACGTTCGTTACAGAAGATCCCACCACCACAGGACCAAGCAGCGTGCCCAGGAGTAGCAGACATCCTGGATGTGGGAGGAAATCCTGGCCGGAAAGGATCGCCTTCCATGGGAGGCAGCGAAGGAGCAACAACGACGACACCGGGGTTCGTGGCCACGACGGAAGCCTGAGAGGCAGCCTCAAAATAAAATGGGGGGGACACACGGGGTGGATGGCGGAGCCAAGGTGGGAACCAGAACCAACTCCCTGTACTCACCATGTGGAGTTGGTCACCGTTCAGGTGCCATGTTTTCCGGTTCTACGCACCGTGTCTCCAGTGCGTCTCCAC
This sequence comes from Oncorhynchus tshawytscha, assembly GCF_018296145.1. Lineage (NCBI taxonomy): Eukaryota > Metazoa > Chordata > Actinopteri > Salmoniformes > Salmonidae > Oncorhynchus > Oncorhynchus tshawytscha. Next base: position 29,535,851 of record NC_056450.1, on the reverse strand, counting down.
AGCCCGGTGCGTTCTGTGCTTGCTCCCCGCACTTGTCATGCTAAAGTGGGTATCTATCCAGGACGGGTTGTGCCGGCTCAGCGCTCCAGACCTCCAGACCTCCAGTGATGATCCATGGCCCGAAGCCTCCAGTGATGATCCATGGCCCGAAGCCTCCAGTGATGATCCATGGCCCGAAGCCTCCAGTGATGATCCATGGCCCGAAGCCTCCAGTGAGGATCCATGGCCCGGAGCCTCCAGTGATGATCCATGGCCCGAAGCCTCCAGTGATGATCCATGGCCCGAAGCCTCCAGTGATGATCCATGGCCCGAAGCCTCCAGTGATGATCCAAGGCCCGAAGCCTCCAGTGAGGATCCATGGCCCGGAGCCTCCAGTGATGATCCATGGCCGGAGCCTCCAGTGACGATCCATGGCCCGGAGCCTCCAGAGACGATCCAAAATCCGGAGCCTCCGGCGACAGTTCCCAGTCCGGAGCCTCTGGGGACGGTTCCCAGTCCGGAGCCTTCGGCGAGGGTTCCCAGTCCGGAGTCTCCGGTGATGATCTACAGTGGTTGATGAGAGAAATAGAGTGACTTAAACAAAATGATGTTGCTGTGCACCAGGCATTAACCTGGGGAGATAACCGAAGGTACTGCCAACAGTATTACATAGACCTGGCCAGCACCCGGAACCAGAATGAGAACCGGGAGTTCCAGAGGACTGCACCGTGGGGCTATTATACGGGGATATTATAGGTGGATCGGCCATTTCGTATTATTCTGTAATTAAATCCGAGACACTCCATGATATGTTACGTTTCGTATGGTATGTATTCATTTGTGGATGTCCATCACCGATTCCACGTGACATGTTACGAATTTGCAAAAAGTACAATATGTTAAGAATTTACAAAACGTATGATATGTTATAAATTCCAGCTAGGTGGCTAATGTTAGCTATACTAGGGGTTAGGGTTAAGGTTAAGATTAAGTTTAGGAGTTAGGTTAAAGGGTTAAGGTTAGGATTAGGTGAAGGGTTAGCTAAAAGGCTTAAGGTTAGGGTTAGGTGAAGGGTTAGCTAACATGCTAAGTATTTGCAAAGTAGCTAAAAAGTCATAAGTCGTTGAAAAGTTGCTAATTAGCTAAAATGCTAAAGTTGTCCGTGATGAGATTGAAACTTGCAACCTTTGGTTTGTTAGAAATTTGCAGTATACACCCGACCAACTACCCTACTTTTGTTTTTGCTTTAAGTAACCATCTGTCTTATGTAACCATACCAAACGTGTCCTGATTTACATACAGAATATTATACGAAATGTTCTGAGACCAGGTTGTGTACAGAGACTCTTTCAAGTGGTCAGACCAGAATGCCTACTCATTCAAAAACTGGAAGCAAGGACAACCTAATTCAAAGTGACCCACAAATGTGTTGTGTCTTCTACAGACACATGGCAATGGGAAGTTGATGTGAAATGTCATACCCATGGTGCCCTCCGTATGATGAACAGATACAGTATGTAGTGAGAGTGAAGCTGACTCCTCTGTGACCATGACTTATCTGGCTTTGTTAGAGGCAATTTTACAGCAGATCCTGGAGAAAATTACAGAGAAGAGGTGTCAAGATGCCAAACTGAGTTGGAAAAGGCAGCCAGGCAGAGAAGTCTTCATGGAGAAGGAGAATGAGATTAATGTTATTAATCTCCTTCTCTATATTCTGATGGGAGATCTAGTATAAATGATGTATTGAATGTATTGTGAAATGTGTACCATAAAGGGGCAGTATGCAATTGCTACATCCATTTTTGGACAATTAATTATATGTACCCATTGATTCTTGAAGAATATAACTTGTGAATGTCTCATGAGCTTAGTTCAACTGTTGTACCCCATCAGAACCCAAAATATAAGGTTGTTTTACTCAAATGTTTGTAGCTCTGTCTATGAATTTGAGAGTGGTTTCATATTCTCCAGCACCATTCCTCAGCTTTTTACTGAAACAAGGGCAGGGAGAGGCTTTGTTGTTGTTTCAACTGGTGATTGCTGCATTAACAAATATTTTAAAAACATTTACATCATGTGTCACGCCCTGGCCATAGAGAGGCTTTTATTCTCTATTTAGGTTAGGCTAAGGTGTGACTAGGGTGGGCATTCTAGTTTCTTTATTTCTATGTTTTCTCTTTCTATGTTTTGGCCAGCTTTGGTTCTCAATCAGGGACAGCTGTCATTCGTTGTCTCTGATTGGGAATCATACTTAGGCAGCCTGTTTTGCCACCTTAGTTGTGGGTAGTTGACTTTGTTAGTGGCCTGTATAGCCCGAGTAAGCTGCTCTGTCTGTCTGTCTGTCTGTCTGTCTGTCTGTCTGTCTGTCTGTCTGTCCGTCCGTCCGTCCGTCCGTCCGTCCGTCCGTCCGTCCGTCCGTCCGTCCGTCCGTCCGTCCGTCCGTCCGTTTTTGTTGGCGGCATTCATAATAAAAAGAAATGTACGCTCACACCGCTGCACCTTGGTCCGGTCATTTCCCTGACCACGTTCGTGACATCATGTGCCTTTACATAATCTATTGATAGATTTTATAGGTGGAGATTGTGGAGAAGCTAGGCCTATAAACCTCCTCCACTGACTGTGCACAGTTCACAAGACATCAATAAGCGGCAGCCGCAGTAATGTATTTATAAAATGTTTAGTTAACACTTGTTTTCATTGTCTTGTCTAATATGACCATTAAAGCAACTTGCATTTATATATATGGAATAAATTATATAGAACGTATATTTAAAATGTAAAGATCATTTAAAATGCATTCTATGTTGTGGAAATGTTCTTGTTTAAAAGATGTAATCATGTGACTTATTTACCTGGGGTGTGTTTAGTTTGCTTCAACCTTTGTAATGTGATGTTTTGTAGCGTTTTGCAGACTAATTTAAAAAATGATATTTTATCAAATAAGCCTCACATAATTCAACACTCTCATAGACTTCCAAAAAAAAGGGCTTCTCTCACTTGGACAGATTTTGGGCAGAGTAAATACTCTGCCTTCGCCTCATCCTCCCTGCTTTGAGGTATGTTTCCTCCAGTGAATTACATATACACATTGGTTTGGTCCTGTTTTGTGGGTGTGGCATGTGCAATATGGGTGTGACCATTTGAAATCGCAAAACTCATGCAGCACACCATATGGTAATCGCCCCCTGGGCCACCATAATAACGTTTTTCAACTGTTCATTCAGTACAGTACCGTTTCCATTGAGAGAGAGGACACGAGGAGTATATCATAGATTCTCCCTAGTTATGTCGCCGGAGCAGTTGCCTCTCCCTCGCACGCAGCCTGGCGCACTTCGGACAACTTTAGACATTCCTGTTTTGAGTCATACCACAGTGAGGAGGTCAGAGACTTAGCAGTGTGGTGCCAGGACAACAACCTCTCCCTCAAAGTCAGTAAGACCAAGGATCTGATCGTGGACTGTAGGAGAAAGAGGGGAGAGCACGCCCCCATCCACATCAACAGGGCTATTGTGGAGCGGGTCCAGAGCTTTAAGTTCCTTGGTGTCCACATCACTAAGGACTTAGCATGGTCCAAACACACCCAAACACACAAACACAAGATTTGGCATGGGCCCTCAGATCCTTAAAAAGTCATACAGCTGCACCATCCCCCTCAGGGGTGGGCAATTCCAGTCCTCGAGGGTCTGATTGGTGTCACAGTTTTGCCCCAGGATCAGCTAACACACCTGACTCCAATAATCACCTAATCATGATGTTAAGATTAGAATGCAATTGGATTAATCAGCTGTGTTTGCTAGGGATGGAGAGAAAAAAGTGTGACACCAATCATGCCCTCGAGAAGTTCCCCACCCCTGATCTACAGTAGAACACCTTGACTGGATGCATCACCGCTTGGCATGGCAATTCCACCGCCATTGACCGCAAAGCGCTACAATGGGTGGTGCAGACAGCCCACTACATCCCTGCGGCTGAGCTCCCTGCTTTCTAGAACCTCTATATCAGGTGGTGTCAGAGGAAGGGCCCTAAAATTGCCATAGACTGTTCACTCTGCTACCATCTGACAAATGGTACCAGAGTATATTTATCCCAGTCTGCTGTCCCCAAATGCTTTAGGATGTCCACCATTGTTCCTGTACTCAAGAAAGCAAAGGTAACTGAACTAAATGACTATCGCCCCTCACTTCTGTCATCATCAAGTGCTTTGGGAGGCTAGATAAGGATCATATCACCTCTACCTTACCTGACACCCTAGACCCACTTCAATTTGCTTATCGTTCACAGACAATGCAATCGCCATTGCACTACACACTGCCCTATCCCATCTGGACAAGAGGAATACCTACGTAAGAATGCTGTTCATTGACTATAGCTCAGCCTTTAACGCCATTGTACCCTCCAAGCTCATCATTAAGCTTGGGGCCCTGGGTCTGAACCCTGTGCAACTGGGTCCTGGACTTCCTGATGGGCCGCCCCCAGGTGGTGAAGTTAGGAAACAACACCTCCACTTCGCTGTCAAAATTTTGCTGTAAGGTATACACCTATTGTATTCGGCGCACGTGACAAATAAACTTTGATTTGATCCTCAACACAGGGGACTTCAGGAAACAGCAGAAGGAGCACGTCGCCATCCACATCTACGGGACTGCAGTGGAGAAGGTGGAAAGCTTCAAGTTCCTCGGCGTACACATCACTGACAATCTGAAATGTTCCACGTACACAGAAAGTGTGGTGAAGAAGGCGTAACAGCGCCTCTTCACCCTCAGGAGGCTGAAGAAATTTGTCTCGGCCCCTGAATTTTTACAGGTACGCAAATGAGAGCATCCTGTCAGGCTGTATCCCCACCTGGTAGGGCAACTGCACCGCCCACAAACGCAGGGCTCACCAGAGAGTGGTGCGGTCTGACCAACGCATCACTCGGGGCACACTGCCTGCCCTCCAGGACACCTACAGCACCCAATGTCACAGGAAGGCCAAAAAGATCATCAAGAACATCAACCACTCGAGCCACGGCCTGTTCACCCCACTATTATCTAAAAGGGGGGGTCAGTACAGGTGCATCAAAGCTGGGACCGACAGACGGAAAAACAGCTTCTATCTCAAGGCCATCAGACTTTTAAATAGCCTTAACTAGCCGGCTACCACCCGGTTACTCACCCTGCACCAGGCTGCTTCCCTAAATACATACAGTTCATTCAGTGTTCAGACCATTTTTTCCAGATTTTGTTACTTTACAGCCATATTCTAAAATTGATTAAATAAATAAAATCTCAGCAATCTACACACGATACAACATAATGACGTTTTTTTTTTTTTACGGAAATAACTTATTTACATAAGTACTCAAACCCTTTGCTATGAGATTTGAAATTGAGCTCAGATGCATCCTGTCTCCATTGATCATCCTTGAGATGTTTCTACAACTTGATTGGAGTCCACCTGTAGTAAATTAAATTGCTTGGACATGATTTGGAAAGACACACACCTGTCTATATAAGGTCCCACAGTTGACAGTGCATGTCAGAGCAAAAACCAAGACATGAGGTCGAAGGAATTGTACATAGAGCTCCGTGATAGAACTGTGTCAACTTACAGATCTGGGGTAGCAAAACATTTCTGCAGCATTGAAGGTCCCCAAGAATACAGTGGCATCCATCATTCTTAAATGGATGAAGTTTGGAACCCCCAAGACTCTTCCTAGAGCTGGCCAAACTGAGCAATCAGGGGAGAAGGGTCTTGGTCAGGGAGGACACCAAGAACCCGATGGTCACTGACAGAGCTCTAGAGTTCCTCTGGAGGTGGGGCAACAATCTCTACAGCACTCCACCAATCATGCCTTTATGGTAGAGTGACCAGATGGAAGGCACATGACAGCCCACTTGGAGTTTGCCAAAAGTCACCTAAAGGACTCTCAGACCATGAGAAACAAGATTCTCTGGTCTAATGAAACCAAGATTGAACTCTTTGGCCTGAATGCCAAGCGTCAAGTCTAGAGGAAACCTGGCACCATCTTTACGGTGAAGCATGGTGGTGGCAGCATCATGCTGTGGGGATGTTTTCAGCGGCAGGGACTGGGAGACTAGTCAGGATCGAGGCAAAAATGAATGGAGCAAAGTACAGAGAGATCCTTGACAAAAACCTGCTGCAGAGCGCTCAGGACCTCAGACTGGGTTGAAGGTTCACCTTCCAACAGGACAAGGACAATAAGCACACAGGCAAGACAATGCACAAGTGGCTTTGGGACAAGTCTCTGAATGTCCTTGAGTGGCCCAGCCAGAATCCGGATTTTAACCCGATCAAACATCTCTGAAAAGACCTGAAAATAGCTGTGCAGCAACGCTCCCCATCCAACCTGACAGAGCTTGAGAGGATCTGCAGAAAATAATAGGAGAAACTACCACACTTTTACACTCATCATTTGCTACTGCTACTCTGTTCTTTATTTTACTCATATTATTATCTATCCGGATGCCTTGACACTTTACCCTGCCTTTGTGTATATATCTACCTCTGTCAAATCCCATTCCCTGTCAAACATACTGCCAATCATTGTTGCTATTTTCCACTGAGCAGCAAGCAATGGAAATGACAGAGACGAGGCTGATAAAAGATTGTCTTTAATGTTTGGCATTGTTAATGAATCCATACCACAGCAGTTATGGGATTAGGCAAACCACTTTTACAACCAAACACTGTTTGATCATGCTAACACCATATGTACAAGAAAGCACATTGAAAAGTGTATAAAGTATTTATATTTGAAGATTTGAAGTCAACAATGCAGACACACCACAGTCTAATGGATTGGTCTTCTTTAAACATTGATTATAGATGTTCATCAATTATATCCATTTCAGTACATGTATTTACACAAAACAACAATACAATTATTTTAGGGGGTCTGCAATAATTCTCAAAAATATTTCACAATACCGCTGTATGTACAGTAACAGAATTTACATTGAAAAATTCTATTGTACCTATATTTGATCTGAGTATCACACCTATCAATATCAGCTTGCCCCTACACCTGATATTCATCTTATTTAATCTATAGCTCTGCTGTTCCATACTAATTCCACTGCTAAACATACCCTGCATCCTTTCATGGTACATCAGTGAAAAACGTCAACACTGATGAACCTGCATACAAAAATAGATGTTGTCTGATCAGTGGAGAACCTGATTTACAAGAACACAAAACCAAGCATTTACCTGCAGAAAAGGACTGTGTGAAACAAAGAGCTGTCATTGGAACACTGACCTCCACTTTCCAACCCACTGGTGTTGAATTCTACGTTACATCTCAGCTAACTGTCTGTTGTGCCTTCATTCCCCAAGGAGATCAAACTCATGGTCCTGTCTGAACTACTCATACTAATCTTCTATACACAAACATGTCCATATTGCAGATCAGGGTGAAGAGGAGATGCAGGCAGAAAGTATTACTGTAGCACCACATCGTCAACCAAGGCAGGACGAAACAGATGTCACACGTTGATATTATCTGCTTTGTTCGGAGAGTGTTGAGAAAGTGACGAGAAAGGAGAACTGTCATTTTCACGAGTTTCTCAGAACCAGTCAAGTGAGTTGTCTGAGCGAGAGATTGATACTGCAATTCAGTGCACTTAAGGCAGGTGGGCGGAGGGAGGTGCGCAGAGGGTGTGGGGGTGATTAAAACAGGTAACTTGTACTGTAAATCAGACAGAAGCAATGGCATTGCCATCAGTCCATTTACACACGGTCCATATTTAGTACTTGTTGGTTGACATTGGCCTGAAACATATAGAGGCAGAGAGAGGGTGTGATACTGGTTTTCTGAGTACAGTTAGTCCAATAGGTGATTGAGGTACTGTTAAGTCATTATTCTTCGTTACTTCTCATTTTACCACATCTTCGTCTCCATCACCATCTACTTTCAGGGATCAATCCAGTCCTATTGGATCCAGCTCAACCTGTGCAACTGAAATTGGAACTCACTGTTGTTCCAGCACCTGACAATTTCACCCCTTCCTTGTACCCCTCCCAAGGATTGATCCGATCTGTCAGTCAGAGAACACTCATGCTCCTCTCATCAGATATTTATATCTGGTACACAAAACATTAGAAGACTGGAATAGATACATAACTTAAATATAAAAGCACATTAACAGAAAATAAGACCTGCCACTTGTGTAACACAAATAGCACATCTTGTTTAAATACATTCACATTGGTTTTCCATACGTATCGTATGGATGAATACTCCTAGACTGAGGTTTATATGTCCTTTGAGGTTTGGGTTGAGAAGAGCGACCCAGGTCAAATAACAGACTTGCTTTCAATGAGAACCAAGTATCAGAACAGAGTATGGGAGAATGCCATATGGCGAAGGACTAAACAGTATTTTGTAAAAAAATAAAAAATAAAAGAGCATGGAAAGTGTACTTGAAAACCCCATACATACTGTAGCAAAGCTATCAAAATAATAGGTTAGATATATGTAGCATTGAAAGCAGAAAAGACAACATCACTTTACTAAGAATATAACTTTCTGTAGTTGCCTTTTGTTGTGGAAAAGGGGGTGTCCTTTCGGAGTTTGTATCGCTTGATCATGTTGATCGAGATCATCATGTTTCACAAAACGGCTGTATATTGTTCTCAAATGAAAATAAACTAAACATGCTCACATACTAGTTGTAGAAGAGTGTACAATCAATATTAATTTAAACAAAGTCATTATTATCGGTCACATTGTCCAACAGATAATATTTCCCTTATTAATTCTTATGAGGCTGCTTCCTCCATTCAGAATCAGACCGTCTGAATACAGTGAGAAGATTGAGGGCGTATCTCAATAGTCTAAATTCCTCTCCTTGTTTCCTCCCCTTTACCTGCACTGATATGAAAACATGGGATGGATGAAAGCATGAAAGCAATATGGTCAATGACTACAATGTATTTGCATGATTCCACAGCCCATGATCTTTCACATCAATGCAGCTGAAGGAAAGGAGACAGGGGGGAGGGAGTCACTTTAGACTATTTAGATGCACCGAGGTGACTGAAATCTCCAAGAGGCCCAGCACTTTAGTACTATAATATAATAGACTATTGAGATGAAGCCAAAGATGGTCTCCTCATGGTGTCTCCTCGTGTTCCTCGCTGATGCACTGCTCCCATGCAGCCTTGGCTTGCTCCTCTCTGTGGCTATGGGGGGAGTGGAAGATCCTCCGAGGCAGGGGGATCGGCTGGGGCAACAGAGAGCTCAGGTCCTCCTCAGGGATGCACCCCTCCCTCAGGTAGGGCTTGGGGGGCACAGCCGGGGGTTGGGGGCGCCGGTAAGGAATGCGGTGGGGGCCGTGGAGTGGTATCTGGTGGTGGGTGGGCCCATGGGAGTGAGGGTGGGGGTGACCGTCGAGGACGGCCGGTTGGGGGTGAGACTGGGGGTGGGAGTGAGGGTGGGGGTGACCGTCAAGGCCGGCTGTTTGGGGGTGAGACTGGGGGTGGGAGTGAGGGTGGGGGTGACCGTCGAGGCCGGCTGGTTGGGGGTGAGACTGGGGGTGGGAGTGAGGGTGGAGGTGTGAGACAGGGTTGCGGTAGTGGAAGGGTCGGACCTGGTCGAGGGACTCTGCTTCTGGCCCGCTGTAGTGGATGTGGAGGTAAGGAGAGTCCAGGTACTCTTCAGGGGTCCACAGGTGGCTGGGGACGGGCTCCATGGCATCATTTCGCACGGGGGGATCAGGGTACTGGCCCCCAAAGTTACTCTCACTCAGAGAGGAGACGCCACTGCTGGCACTGCCCGAGAGGGTGGAGTTACTCCCCCCCAGGGCTGACTGAGGACTGGTAGGGGAGCCTGGTATGGGGTGGAGAGGAGACTAGATAAAGAGAGAGAGGAAGATAAGAAATGAGTTGACATCTGTTGACCAAGTTAAGAGGATAGCATTATTTACTGCTGCAGTATGCATGACTGTCTTTAACCTTTCTGAGAGAGCGAATGGGCAGTGCTGGGGGTGGGTCACTGTTCTGGTGGTGGAACGCATCAAAGTGCATCAGGAAGTGACCTAGAGAGAGGAAGTAAAAACGTTCACATCAGAATAAACTTCCCATGTACTTTACAAAACCTCCTATTTAGTGTACATGCCAGCTAAGGGACTCTTACCCATAAATAAGGTGTATATTATGACATGATTGTTCTTACCTGGAGGGAAGGACCTGGGCGGGACGGGGGGCATGATAACACCCCCTGTGGGTCCCTGGATGTAGGGCACTGTCTCCCTACCCTCCCCATCTAGACTCCAGCTGCTGGGGGCACTAGGGAACACTGGGGGAACACCAGAAAACCACATGTTCACTACAGAGCTAGGAAATCCTCCTACTGTATGTGTAGTTGTGTCCTACTTAGCTCAATACTAGAGAAAAGCATCATTAATCAATTTTACCACGCACATTCAGTATACTTGCCTTTCTCTGGCAAGCCCATATGAGGATCAATGCATGGCTTACAGGGGCTCACTTGTTGGAGTAAGGCACGCTGCAGATTGTTGCTCTGCAAACAGAGAGACAAAAAAGGCTAAAAATAAGGGTAAAGTATAAGAACAAACAGTATGCTCTGTAGTCTCAGTACCAGTATATTTCTGCTTCGGGCCAATTTTCTGTTCCAAAGCTTCAGTGAACTAACTGTCTTCTTAAATAACTAATGCAGCAATGTCGTCAGTCCATTTGGCAGCAATTGAAGGGTTTGGCCTGTAACGTCAGTACCTGTCCGTTGTCAGTCATGCTGTAGTACATGGTGTTGTTAGTTCTTTGGTGAGGGGGCAGCAGAATCATCACCTCCCGGTTGTGTTTGGTTTTATCCGGTAGGGACGGAGAGCCTGGGGGAGGGAGGGAGGGGGATAGGATGGGTCTGCTGTAGACTGTATGGACACCAGAGACCCACTGATAAACACTGGATATACACTGACTGACAGTTATAGTCACAACTGTGAATTAGCATGTTTCCTAAATAAAACATTTACTTTCTGGTGCAGGAGTCACTCACCTCTAGCGCTGGAAGGGGCGGAGTTGATTATCTGGGAAGAGGTGGAGCGAATGGAGCTCAGACTGGAGGAGGAGGGGCTTGGCTGGAAAATAAAACATCTGTTCACACACGTATCGTCAAAATGTACAAAACTTGCGTGTGTGTATGCGTGCATGTTAAACCCACCTGCATGTGTGCCGTATCCTCAGGGGGCTCTCCCATCAGGCCATCTGTCAGGATGACCAGGTTTCCTCCCGCCTCACTGGAGGTGTGAGAAGAGAGGGAGGAGGAGGACTGGCGTATAGAACCTTGCAGGTTCATAGGGCTAAAATAGAGGGAGAGAGAAAATCATGTTTTAAAAGGTGGTCACATTGAGATTACTGTAACATCTCTTTCTCAAGTGAAACCTGTGTGAAACTGACCTGTGTCTGTGTATCAGACGAACGCTCTCTGGGCTCATGTGGCTGTGAGTGGTCAGGATGCCTCTGGGAGAGTTGACCCCTGTGTAGCCCGCTGGCAACCCCTGTTGGACCACATATAAAGACTGCTCTGAATATTTACACTGACTGCACACGCACGCGCACACACACAAACCGAAGAGCATGTGGAACCACTTACCTGGTGTAAACCAGCCCTCATCATGTGGAACTGATCTATCAGCTTTTTGTGCAGAGGACGCATTTCTGGGTGCACCAACTTCTCGTGGACAGCCAGCCCCACTCCAAGGATGTGAACCTGTGACAATGAAACAACATGTAGGAAAGAGAGAACATATGGTTTATCTGTCCTCTATACCCATGTACACTGTATGGACCATTGACCAGTGGGCAGTGAGGAGTTAAGAGTTGTGTCTGACCTGTTCCTGCATCAGGTCATTTAGCTGAGCTATCCTCTCTGTGTCCTCTGGTTGACTGTTGATGTACTCCTTATCAAAGAATGCCTGTGGAGGATGAACATGGGATATGAATGAGTTACAAGGCATACTCCAAGTCGATATTCACATAATAATAATAATAATAATAATATGCCCACACATTGGGGAAACAAACATTCTTTCCTATTGGTATTGTAAAAGAGCCAACTTGGTCGTAGATTTTTTGTTTTACAGAAAGAACAAAACATGCCGAAAA